>NW_028261381.1:16989454-17256954 GCF_051295495.1 Thamnophis sirtalis
TATGTATATGCATATGCATATATGTGTGTGTGTGTGTGTGTGTTTGTGTGTTTGTATGCATGTGTGTATGTGTGTATGTATATATGTATATATACATTGCCTTTGCTTGTGGAAAGTTGGCAGGAAGCGTCAGAAATCATGATCATATGATTGTAGGGAGACTACAGCGGCCACAACCTTGCAAATAAAACTGGTCTAAATATCATGGAAAATTCAATTCCATGAATGAGTTCTGGATTGTTTATGCCTTATTTAAGATAGCAGATTTTAGGTACCTTGATTCAAAAATTGTTGCAGTGTTGGGCTAATTTGAGGGTACAAATAAAGTAGCACATAAACACAATGAGAGTTTTAGATACCACTTTAAATTAACATACCCTTATATTTTAATTGTTTATATTTTAACCTGTCACATGCACATATCTGAGTGCAGTGTATGTGCAGCCTTCCCTTCCCAATAAACAAAATATTGTGTATTCCAAAAGAAGAAACCTTCTAGGACCAATGTAGTTTTTTTTTTTTTTTTATGTAGTTTTATTAGAATTTGTAGGCCGCCCTTTTCCCTGAGGGGACTCAGGGCGGCTCACATAAAACTGGGAAGGGGGGGATACAAACAACAAGATAGAGACATATAATAAAATGGTAGGCAACATACATTCATCATTCGGGGGGGGGTAACTATCCTTATCCCCAGGCCTGACGGGCGAGCCAGATCTTCAAGGCTGTGCGGAAGGCTTGGACGGTGGAGAGGGTACGAGTCTCCACAGGGAGCTCGTTCCAAAGGGCCGGGGCTACTGCTGAGAAGGCCTCAGCAATGCTTCCAAGACCATCTTCATGAGCCAAAAGGCAATATGATATTTCTATAGGTGTGGGATTTTGAAACATGAGACTTTTCCCTGTTCTCCGGTACATCAGAAATGCTCATTGTGTAGCCAAGCATCTCCAAGTGATGTCCACTTTTATCATTGCAGTGAAATTAATTGAACTTTCTGATTATACATTGCTATTGCAGGAGTGGTGGATGTAATTACTTTCACCCCACTTTAGTGATATGGGATGATGGTGGTAGTATGATTCCCCCATTTTGGAAATTTTGCAGCCAAAATTAGGAGATGGGAAAAAGGTTGATCTGTACTTTTGTACTTAGACACATATCATTCAGGTATCTATACTTGAATACTGACTATCTTGAAACACAACTTATCCGACTCTTTTTAGTCCAACCTTCTACACTCTTGAGAGCCCTTCATTGTCCTTGTTGCCAATGGCTGCAATCCAAAGCTCTTGTAAGTAAGGGTCATTGATTTTAGTGATACCTACACATGATTAAGTAGTTTATGGGTAGAATCAATGCCACTGCCATTCCAGAAGTCACCTTTGTTTACAACTGATCCATCTCGCTGAATCAGCCATATTGGTTAGAGACCATTGACTGAGCAAATAAGATTTTGGGACTATCGACTTGGTCCATAGTGAATTGATTGTTAAATTTTCTGTACATTTTTGAAAGATATTTTCAATAGCCTCAGTCATAATATATTAATAATATATTATTAATATGTTTGGCTATGAAATTTTGTCACAGAATATCAGATTATCCCATAAATTTTGTTAAAGGTACGATAGTAAGTATTCAATTATAAATGTCCCAATATATATAAATGTAGTAAAATAAAATGTAATTCTTATACTGTTTAAAAAACAACAATGCTTTGATTTCCTATTGCCTTTTAGGCATGTATTCTCTTGGGGATATGAACAACAGACTCATAAGACATTTGAAGTTCAAAATATTAAAAAGTCCTTCTGTGCAAGTAACGTGATTATTTATTTATTTATTCACTTAAGACATTGTTGGAAGAAATGTCCTTCTGGGTTCAATTCCAAGTGGGGGGAAAAACACTGGATTCCTAGAAGTTGGTTGAAAAGAAGGTTTATTGATGATAGACAGGGCCACATGGTTTGAGGTCCTGGGGGAAAAAAGGGAAGAGATGCTCTTGCAGGCCAGCCAATCTCTCTGATCATCTTTCGAGTCAGAGCTCAGATGTTCCATGAGACACACCTATAGGGTCCAACAGGGAGTGGGCTATGAATCAGAGAATGGTTATTTACATTGTAGGAAGGATATACTGCTTTACTTGGGATTACCTGTATTAATGCTACCTTTTGTAGCTTGTTAGTAATAAATACCCCAATAAGTGCTTGAGAACCACTGAACTGGCCATCTGGATGTCAAGAAAAGAGACTTGACTAAGAACACCTTGTGCAAAAGGGGATATTTCAGGTGTATTTGCACCAATGGTGAATTAAAAACTGCTTTTTGGGAGAACCTCAATCTGAGCTACAAATTGAACAGAAGGTTTTTTTTTTAAAGGAAAGAGTATCATAGATAAAAGCAAGTAGCAATTCAGTAAAATACAATACAATAATTCTAGCAGGATGGAGGATATAGATGTCTAGTGATTAGCCTACAAAACTGGTTTTGGTAAATGGGTGGAGCTTTAAATTCAAAATATTCAATATATTTAATATATAGCTTCATTCCATGAGTGACCACTCCAGAGTTCAATCAGTAGCTGAATGCCAGTAACTATAGCAACCATGGGCATGTTGATTTAAAGTTATAACTTATTAATAGAGATTTATATTAGCCTAGCTAGAGCCTCTGTTGGTTTTGTTGTAGGTTAAGTCTATCTATAATCTTGAATAAATGATAATGTTGGTTATTTTAATCATAGTTTTCTCTTCTTTTTATGGTTTCTTCCTAAGGTTACTTTGTCATACCCAATACATTTCCCTAATCAATAATTTTGTAGTTTGAATTATTATAATTTGCTGACTTAGAAATACTGGAAGATAAAAGCATTTAGATGCATTGCAATGGTTTATGATTTGGGGAAATCAGAAGAACTGGCATTTGGCAAGCATGGGCAGACTCCAAAGTGAAGAAATATCATTACTAATTTAATCAAATCAAGCATTACAGTCTCTCCCATTTATCATGTTTCCCCAAAAATAAGACAGGGTCTTATTTTCTTTTGACCCCTGAAATAAGCGCTTAGCCTTATTTTTGGAGACGTCTTATTTTTGAGGTGCAGGAGATGCCAAGCATGGTCATCTCATGGCTATAGTTGTGTTGCAATGTTTTTGGTGAGGGCTTTCTTTCAGGGGCGGGCTTATTTTGGTGCATGCACTCAAAAGCATAATTAGACTTATTATTCGGGAAGGTCTTATTTTCAGGGAAAAAGGGTACCTCCGCACAAAATTCCTTGGTCTGCCATTATCTCTTTCTGCAACATAAATCTCTGGCCATTTATCACTATTATAAATAAACATTGTAGCGTTTTTCTGCTGAACATGAAGCATTTGATAAAAAGAGAATGTTAAAATTGTTTCACGGAACTCCTTCCCATCACATGGTGGTAAGATGTGAATCACCAGAGTACAGAGCTTCTCCATCATCTTTTAAGTCACTTAGTCACCACACCTCTTTGACAGACTTAAAGCAGAATATAAAATAAATGTAATGGAAAAAATGAATCAAAAATTTAAGCAATGCCTCAGTAACAATCTGCAATAATTGGTATCTGTGCTCCACATTGGATGAAGCTTTTTAACAACCAGGGAGCCTGCAAACCCGGGGGAAAACACTACACCTGTATTTATCCCAGAAGTAAATAGTTCTCTCTGGGCTGAAGTTGAAAGAAGGAGGAGGAGAAGAAACAGGAGGAGGAGCAGGAGCAGGAGGAGTTTTGAAGAAGTTGCAAAAGCCCATTCTGATTTTCACTAATGATGATCAAACTTTGACTGAGTTGTGTGGATCAAGGAAAAATAGCTCCATTAAATCTACCAGAGGTTTAGCGCTACTATTTTGCTGCTAATTAATCCCCCTGTCAAATAATGTAAAACAAATCTGCCAGAAATTGACATTTTGCTGTTGAATTAAGGGAGCACAATTTGGGGAGGGGTCCACATGCAATTCATACTGTATGATTTGCCCACCTTTGATCTACACCATTTCAAACTGGTATAAATCCTGTTGGACTCAACTAGGCTTACTTCTGATTTGAGATACACTGTTAATCAAGTGCTAGATAATTGTCAAACACTCTGCCTACCACAAGTAATAATTATTGACAAGACACTGTTCTTAACTTTAAAAAATTATATAAAAATCAATTTCTAACTTCATGTATAATTCATATATCATACGTTGTGCTCTTAAAAGGGAAAAAAATAACCATGGACAATGATGCAATTTGCTATGTTATTTTGAACTATTTTTATAAACAAAATCCTGCAAGGCTAAACTTTACACATGCAATAGAAAATGTTTAGTGATTCCAGGTATTTCCACTTGGGAAGATTTGATAAGTAAAATAAAATGTGATCAAAAGATAACTTAAAATTATAAGAGGCCCTCCAATTTTCACTGCATGAAATTATATACGGTGTGTGTGTATCAGTGATGTGCGGTGAGGTTTATGGCTGATGAGGCACTGACACAGTGGTGGTTTTCAAATTTTTTTAGACTTGTGGACTTCAACTCCTAGAATTCCACAGCCAGGCATGCTCAGTTCCGATTTAAAGCAACAGCATTTGTTTTTCTCCTTTGCGAAAAAGTTTCCTTCATTCTTTTTCTTCTCCCTCACCCTTCCTCCCTCTGTCCCTCCCTCCCCCCTCTCTCAAACAGACACATGCACACAGAGAAGTTGGATTGGACTATCTCCTTCCCTCTCTCACTCTCTCTCTCTCTCTCAAACAAACACAAACACAGAAATTGGATTGGAGCCTATCTGAGCCTTTGATTGCAGGCGGAGCCACGTTGCCTTTTCAAACTTGTAATCAGTGAAGCTGGGCTTATATAGTTTTATCCAGGGGTGTGTGTGTGTGTGTGTGTGTTTGAAAAGGCAACGTGGCTCTGCCTGCAATCAAACTACACTTGGGGAGGGATCTACACTTGAGGATGAAGTTTGAATTCCTCCCCCTCCCTCCGACCCACACATACCTTTTCCAGCTTTTTCAGAGAGGATTTAAACTCTGCTCTTGCCTGCCATCATGAAAAGAAAAAAAAATGTAAAAGGAAAAAGGCAAGAGCTGAGGTCAGGCTGGGCTAGTTGCTGCCAGGGTCACCGTGGATGACTCTGCTTAACTGTTTAAAAAAGCCTCTAAAAAGCGCCCTGTACAGGAGGAGGCAGGAGAACGACATGCCTCACCTACATCGGGAATTTTCCAGCTTTTAACCCTTGCTTAACTCTGCTCGAGTGATCATAAAACACCTAAAGTCAGACTAGATGAGGCACATCATTCGCCTGCCTCCTCCTGTACAGGGCACTTTTTTAGAGGCTTTTTAAACAGTTAAGCACTAAGCAGAGTTATCCACAGTGACTCTGGCAGCAACTAGCTCAGCCTGACCTCAGCTCTTGCCTTTTTCCTTTTCCTTTTTTTTTTCTTTTCATGATGACAGTGGTGAAGGTCTGCCTCCCCTGCCTCCCCTGACTGCACGTCCCTGGTGTGTATTTATGTGTATGCGCATAAGTATATATATTTATATATACTCACACAGGGTATTTATTCAAACACATCCCCTCATGTGGAAATTAAATGATTTCTGAATGACATTCATTGAGCTAAGCTGTCAAAATGTTCTGAAAAGAACTGGTTTTGTTTGGGGGAGGGAATGTGTGAAGAGTAGGAGGAAGGACACTCTGAAATATTTATCAGTATTAGTTATCGGCACTTTGACAGCCACTGAAATGCTCTGCTAATCTCCCATTCTAGAAATGAGAAGTTTCTCTTTACAGTAGAACAGCCCTTATTTAAAGCTGAAAAACCCTAAACGCTGGGGTAATCCACTACTTGTCATTATTTTAAAATAATCTTCTCTTTACACTGTGAGTCAAGAGTCAATAGTGCCCTACTCTTTAAAAAAATATTAGGTTTACAATGGTTCCAGATTTCTGGAAATATCATTTATATATCTCAATGTAAACGTATTGGAGGAGGATTATTTGATTCTGAAATTGTTTAAAACTTTGAATATCATAAAAGCAGCATAGTGTTGAAGTAACTGGTACTACGTTCTTAAATGTCTTTTTATATTCATGTAAAATACATCATTAGTAGACATTTTAATTTGTATAGTTCACAGAATAAAACAATGCCATACAATGAGAGAGAGAGATGTGAATTGATTCCTTAGACTGGTGAACTAAAATCCCGTGAAACACATTTATGCCACAGTTCCATTAGAGAAAATAGGGAAGGGACTGAACAGTTCTTGATGACAGTCAGAGTAAGTTATTTCTTGCTTTACTCTTTTGAGACCAGTTTCAAGAAATGTCAAGTCGGTAAATTACACCACAAGCTTTGTAAATTGTGTCCGTTATTGAGCTGTCATTCATCAACTTAGGTCAGGAGGACAATGTTCCTTATAAACTGGCCTGTCTTTCAGTTGACCAATATTACTTTGTTAATTTTAATAGCCAGGTTATATAAACTGTTTACAATCTTTAGTCACTTAATCTGATCCTATATATCTCCTTTGCCTGCTTCTATTCTTTTGGATCCTTCCTTTCCATGTGAAAGATTAATACACCCGCACACCTATTCACTGACTTCATGACATACCAAAAGTTTTATATTTTTGCTCTAGGCCAGGGGTGGGTTTCAACCGGTTCGCGGCGGTCCCTGCGAACTGGTTGGTCGGCGAACCCAGAAGTAAGTAACTTCCGGGAACGGCAAAGGGCCCACCCACGCCCCCGCGCTCCTTACCCGGTTTTGATGAGTTCTGCGCTTCCACGCATGCGCAGGATGCATACAGTGCCTGCGCGATCCTCCAGGAGCAGCTGGAGCATCACACAGACGCTAGTACGCATGCGTGTGCCATGCGCATGCATGCGCGTGCACACGCGCACCGCATGCATGCGCGAGGACGCCACCGGCCCCGTTCCAACCGAACCGGTTGGAACGGGGCGAGAAACCCACCCCTGCTCTAGGCCAAAGAAAACCAAAACTAAGAAAAGGCAGAACTGGTTCTTGATGACGTATCACAGAGGTGATAAGCTCCCTCTGCTTAATTCACCTTTGAAAACCTTTGTGAACTACTTTGGCAATGGAAATTTCTGAGTCACATATGATGAGAGATCAGGTAAAATGGGGTGGTAAACCATTGCATGATTGTTTGAGATAAGAGGTATGTTTTATGTTGGTGGCTATGAAGGAGCTCTTATTTTCCTCCTTAATAAACCAAACTACTGCACAACTGCTTTACTCCACATCAGTAAAGAACCAGGAAAATCAGGGGTGAAATCCAGCAGGTTCTGACAGGTTCTGGAGAATTGGTGGCAGAAATTTTGAGTAGTTCAGAGAACCGGCAAATGCCACCTCTGGCTGGCCCCAGAGTGGGAAAGGAATGGAGATTTTGCAGTATTCATCCCTTGCCATGCCCACCAAGCCACGTCCACCAAGACACACCACACCCACTCACAGAACAGGTAGTAAAAACATTTGAATTTCACCACTGAGTAAAACCATTAGCTTGTTCCAGTAAAAAGACTAAATCTTGTGGCATCCAAGTGATTAAGAATGGATAAGCATAATAAGAGTCGTGGTGGTGCAGTGGTTAGAATGCAATGCTGCAGAGCTAACTCACTGCTCACTGCCAGGAGTTTGATTCTTACTGGCTCAAGGTTGACTCAGTATTCCATCTTTCCAGTCGGTAAAATGAAGACCCAGGTTGTTGGGGCAATATGTGGGCTCTATAAACCTCTTAGAGAGGCCTGTAAAACACTGTGAAGTGGTATATAATTCTAAGTGGTATTGCTATTGCTAGAATCAAACAAAGTTTACATGCTTGCATTACATCACAATTACTCATACTGCTTGTTGAAAAGGCAGCTTCATTGTAACCTAGGATTGGGCAACCACAATCCAAGGAATGCATGTAACTTCCCTTTGTGTAAAGAGATGCCACCTGTCTGGCCACCCTGAAATTTTGTTTTCTTGTGCCTTCATAGGAGTTTTTCTGGCAAGAGTGTAGGTTAATTCCTGTAGTTTTCTTGGCAAGATTTTGGAAGGGAGGGGAAGAGAGAGAGGGAGGGGGAGGGAGACAGTCCCCAGGTTTGCTTTCTGCCTAAAGCAGGACTTAAAGGTAAAAAGGTAAAGATAAAAAGAAACATGCTATGCCACTAGGCATTCTCCCAACACTTACAGCTTACCCTGAATCCATAAAACTTTATAAGTGTAAGTTTGAGGTCCTTTGCCAATGATTACAAAAGTTAGAAGAGAAGAACCATTGCACAGTCTGCAACTTTCTTATCTAAAATACAATGTATTCATGAGATACACTTGCAATGATAATAGTCCATGATAAAAGGATTAGGAAGCTGGAAGTACCTTCATCTACCTCTCTCAAAACTTACTGTTTTTATTTTTATATATTTGAATTTACATTTATTTTAATTTTTGTACATCTGAATTTTTGCGGCAGCGGTTTCAACAGTATTTTGCTGCCCAACATATCTTGATTGTTTCATTCCTCTCTTAGATTGAGAAACAGGAACATATCAGTTCAAACAGTTTTGAGAACTGCTTATTTAATGTATAGTCTAGGGTATGAAATCAATAAACCCACCCACCCCTTTCTAATATCAACATTCAGAAAAAGTGCTTTATAAAATCACTTAGTTTGGACATTATGTGTCATGATCCTTAATAAAATGTTGGTGTACAGCAAGGAAAGAAAAACCTCAGTTTGTTTGAGTCAACCTACCATTTTTGAAAACTACATGAATTAATCTAATAACTATTCTTTACTTTTTTCCCTGACCATGGTTAGGGTGACTGATTTTCTTGCTATATTCAGAAATGAGCCTCCGAGAAAGTTCACTTCTGTATCAAACATTCCTCTACACATTTTCAATGTG
Organism: Thamnophis sirtalis; assembly: GCF_051295495.1. NCBI lineage: Eukaryota > Metazoa > Chordata > Lepidosauria > Squamata > Natricidae > Thamnophis > Thamnophis sirtalis. Next base: position 16,998,382 of record NW_028261381.1, read on the forward strand.
GTTAGGAAATACATGTTTTTAAGGGTCACAGAAGGATCTTTTCCAATTGGGGTTGAAACAAACTTACAACCTTCTGAATATTGGGTATATGCTCTACGGGTGAACTACAGTTCTTTCTCCTTTGGTTGATTTTCCAGTTGCTAGTCATGAATGTACACTTTATCTGTGAAATACACAGCCATTACTATTGTCATCAGGAGTTCCTTGGAAAATGTCTGGAACTAAAACAATTATTTCTCCAAAACCAGTGATAGAATCGACCTATAAAAATTATATTGAAAATTCCCAAGAGGAAAATATGAGAAGATAGCTGTTACCAGGAGTGCTATTTTAAACCACAAATGTGAGACATTAATTAAAGTAGTTTGTTTTGTTTTGCAAAACATCTAGAATGGAAACCCTTTATCACAGCTTTCAAGAAATATTTACATTCATTCCCCATATTTTCAATAATAATTTTGTTAAAGTTTGCAGAGACAAAGATTTTTTTTAAAAAAGTAAAAAAGAATCAAAGTGCAGAAAATAAAATAAACATAAAAATAAAGAAGGAAATAAAGAATACAGTAAAGAAAAAAACATAAACATGACTTCCCCATCATCACAACTATAAACATTTAGTAACTAATCACATTTTCTGAAAATACAACAACATACATCTTCTTCTCATGTCTCATCTCTTTATCTATAAACAAATTCTTAAAACCTAATCCTTCACCGTCAGCAAAAATCCATTAAGCATTACCACAAAATATATAAATATATATTTATATAAATATATATAAGTAACATATATGTTATTTTGATTGAAATGAATCAAATTTATATACATTTCTTTTGAGTTTAACAATCTTGAATATTTAATCCCTTTAAATAATATCCTAGAACTTAATTTTTGTTCATATTCTTTCTCTTTTCTCATCCCTCAAAACTTTAACAAGCCCCTTTGCTAAATCCCAAATAAGAAAATTATCCAGAGCCAAGGTAGTACAGTGGTTAGAGTGCAGTACGGCAGGCTACTACAGTACTGTAGGCTACTTCAGTAGCTCAAGGTTGACTCATCCTTCAGATGTGGGTAAAATGAGGACCCAGATTGTTGGGGTCAATATGCTGACTCTGTAAACCACTTAGAGAGGGATGTAAAAGCACTATGAAGTGGTATATAAGTCTAAATGCTATTGCTATCCAAGTCACTCTCCCATTTTGTTGTTTGTATATCCCTATTCCGACATCAGCTGGTTTCATTTGTACAGCCAGTGTAACATTTTTTCCATATCATTCTTATAACATGACATAGGTACTGTCTACTTATTCTTCTAAGAATATCTATCCATCCCACATGTCAGATCAAGTGGGCAAGCTCTAGATCCCCTCCCTGAAATCTATGGGACCTCAGAAATATGCCTTTTAAATTGCTTCTACTATCTTGTGGAACATCTTCCCAGTAGCTATTCGACAAGTCCACACCCTTCTATCTATTCAGAAAGCCATTACAATCTGGATTTTTACTCAGGCATTGGAACTGTATAGGTAGAAGATATGGAAGGGGAGTAGCTGAGCCTGTTATGGGGCAACCCAGGGGCAGTGATACAGCACTGAATTATAGCAATTTATATCAAAATAAACAATTTGAACATCAGCTAAAATTCTAAGCCCCAAACCTCTCAAATGATTACTCAAATCCAGTAGTTTCATGTTTGTTCCAGTTTCTAGAATAATCACTCTATTCATTGATTTTGCCAAATTTATTTAAAAAATAACATTTTTTGTTATTAAAAATATAAAATTCACAACAGAATCCGTGAATACTGTCATCCAGCATTATAACAGAATGGAGTCCCAAAGGAGGAATACTTAAGGCAACTTCCTCTAATCTCAGACTTGCAATGTGTTCTCCATCAAATTAATGTACGGGAATTTTGATCAACTGAGTATGTTCCTCTAATGACATGGACAGCAAGCCACACAAATCATTTTTAGTGGCTCTTGAAAAGTAGCTAACTAACCCAAATTAAGAAGCAGCGAGATTTTCACTGATGGAATACTCATACTTACCTACTTCCAAATCTTAAAACTGATGCCAAGCACAATTCCAGAGTTTATATAGTATGCAATGAGCAAAGGGAATTCATTTTTCTCTGAAAACCTCTTGACCTTTATTACTGCTTCAGGGAGCAGTTGGGACCAATGGATTGTAAAGGTCAGTAAAATAGGCTATTATGTATTTTTATTGCTTTCCAGAGCAACAGGGGAAATAATAAGGGTAAGGCTTTAAGATGAAAAGTATAAGGTACAATGACATATAATAGCTCGGCAAGATCACAGATACAGACTTTCTGCTTTTGATGAGCAATGTTTAAGTGAAGGAGCAAGACATATTTGAGTTTGAAAATGTAATTCGAACCCCTTGGGGGAGATATTATTGCTCCACGCCTAAAAGCAAATTGCAAACAATGAAAGCAACTATTGTTTATCATAAACCAATTGATACTTCATTTTGACCAAAACTGCAATGTTATGCATATTTTACATGAGTGAATTTCCCTTTGAAATAGTTGGTACTTCAAAGGTGCAAAAAAGTCACCTCATCTCAAGTAAAACATTTTCTTTTGAGAAAAACATGGTTGCCATGGCTCTTCAGAATTTCCAAGAAAAGCCAGAAGTTGAACCGAGGATTTTTGTCCAGGACAAACAGGGAATTTAGGGATCATCTTCTGAAAAAACCATTTCAGGAATGATGAAAAAAGAAACACCACCATTCAAATCAGGCTTGCCTGTAGAATAAAAATAACAATAATTGGAGCAGAACAAGCATCAGCAAGAAGACATACTAATAATACTTTTACAAAGTTTCAGCGTTTAAGGACCCTCAATCCCCATTTCCAAAAAACAGCAGAGATAAATTGTATTTTACTTCTCAGCCCTTTGAACATATCCTTCCCTGGAGATCCTACATGACTTTATGGCACAGTAGACAAGGCTTGGTCTGAAGAACAAATTCAGAGGATCAGTTCATAAAGTACAAGTCCATTTTGGACTCCTGGAGTTACAAAGGAGTTCCAACACACTGGAAAGTCCTATCTGTTCCTTCTCCTTCCAGACATTGAGGATGTCAGATAGCAAATGGGGAGGGCATGTAGTTCTGTGATAGACTAGATGATTTGCATGCAAATGCCCCTCCGACTTCAATCCCTGGCATCTTTAGGACAACTGGAAAAACTCCTCTGTGAAAACTGCAAGAAAAAGGAATCTGATACAATAATGGATGGATCTAGTCTTGGGCATCTCCCTGACTCAATTGTCCCAATCCCACCATTGCTCTGGCTTGATTTTCACTTGTTTAAAAGCAGGAGTAAGCTTTGCATGATGGCTTTCTTAGGATGAGGTAACTATATTTATTTCTGGAAGATGTTGAGGGCTATCATTGCTGTAAATTCTATCCTGTATGCCCCATGTTATTTCCTTCTCATTGTGTTACTAGCATCTTTATATCATTTTCTGTTTGGGGGCTTTCATTTACATGCCATCAGGGACATCTTTTTTATTGGTTCTACCACCAAATTTATAGTCCACACAGGAGATTCCTGTGCTAGCAAATAAGTACATAGGATCTGGGTTTCAAGTGTAATGTCATATGCAGAAATGTCATTGCTATGTTTGTTATTGAGTTATTAGCCTGCTGCAGGAAAGAATGAGCAGAGGCACATTTATTAAGAACTGAAATGTTAACCAAGTCTCTCCCTCTCTCTTTCATTCTCTCTCTCTCTCATTCTCACTCTCATTCTTTCTCTCTCATTCTATTTCTCACTCTCTGACACATGCACATTCTCCTTCTCTCCCTCCCTCCCTCCCTCCCCCTCTCTCTCTCATTCTCTGCCAGTCTGTCTGTCTGTCTGTCTGTCTGTCTCTCTCTCTCTCTCATTCTCTCTCCCACTCATTCTCCCTCTCTCATTGTCTGTCTCCCTCATTCTCTCTCTTTCTCTCATTCTCTCCCTCATTCTCTCTCTTTCTCTCATTCTCTCTCTCATTCTCATTCTATTTCTCTCCCCCCTCACACACACATACACATACATTCTGTCTCTCTCTCTCTCTCTCTCTCTCTCTCTCTCTCTCTCTCTCTCTCTCTCTCTCTCTCTCTCTCTCTGTGTGTGTGTGTGTGTGTGTGTGTGTGTGTGTGTGTGTGTGTTGGCAGTGATAGTTGAACTAGAACTTGAAAGTATTATGTTATGTAATATGCATTTATTTTGACAAGGGTCCTCTTTTAATTAATCTGGAAATCCTTTGAGCCCTAAAAGTGCATTTTCTTTGACCATTGATCATTGTAGCTTAGCCTTTTTAATGTGAAAATGTCCAAGTCCTTCTTTCTGCAGCAAAAACAGCTCCAGCTCCTGTCCAATACTTTTTTTTTTCTTCCACGGGCTTAATTAATATGCTGCTCATGCATGTTAATTTGGCATTTCATACAGCATCTTGATAAACTGTCACTACTTTTTTTGGAACGACTACAACCTAATTTGTTACAGTCATCAATTTTTTGATATTGATGACCATGCTGGATACTTACCATAAGATTCCAAATGACGCCGCACATTTCCTTAGGGGCCTGGTGACAGATTTTGAAGCTTACCAATTAGATAAAATTCCTAGATATTTTCTTTTTCCTTCAGTGCTTTCCTTTTCTTCATTTTGAGAGGGGGAAAAGAAAACATTTCCAAGTAAGACGATTCAGATCAAAGCAGCACTCTCTCTTTCCCTTTGAACTTATGAGGGGAGGAGGGGAATGCATCATTTATTATATGAGCCCCCCCTTTTCTCTTTTCCCCATTTACAAAAGCATCTGCATTATTTAAATATTTATTAAAAATCAATACTTCATGGGAGTGAATCATATACATTTTAAATGCTGACCTCAGCTGCAAACGTTACTCGCAGGCGGGGTCATCCAAGTGCCCTGAAACCCACGTGCTCAACCACTTTATTACAAGGCTGCGCTGGGGTGGTAGATTAAGCAAATTAGTATTAAATATTGATTCATGGAGAGAAAAAAATCTGCACACGTTGCTAGTCTTGGAGACACACGCATGATAATAAAGAAACATTATTTATACCAAGTTGAACAATGGGCTGCCAACAGTTGGTTGCTTCATCAGATCGGTACATCAGCAACCACAACCTCTTTGTAAAAAGAATAAGCAGCAGCATGATTTTCCCCCTGTGCCAGCTTTCTCTAAATTGCCCTTTAATTAATTTTTTTTATAGTCAACAAATCTGATAGATTTAGCATACTTCTCATTCTGAAGGTCAACAAACTCATCACAGTCAACAACCAAGGCTGCTGAATTTGCATGAACAACAAGGATAAAAGTTGAACCTTATAATCAAATGCTCCACTATGTAGGCCAGAGACCTGCCATCCCAACTAGTGGTTTAGTGGTTTTTTAGTGGTTTTATTAGCATTTGTAGGCCGCCCTTTTCCCTGAGGGGACTCAGGGCGGCTCACAGAAAACCAGGGAGGGGGAGAATACAACATTAAGACAACAACATATAATAAAATAGTAAACAACATACATTCATTATTCGGGCGGGGTAACGATCCTTATCCCCAGGCCTGACGGGCGAGCCAGTTCTTCAAGGCTATGCGGAAGGCTTGGACGGTGGAGAGGGTACGAATCTCCACGGGGAGCTCGTTCCAAAGGGTCGGGGCTACTGCTGAGAAGGCCCTCCTCCTTGTAGTTGCCAGCCGACATTGGCTGGCCGATGGAATACGGAGGAGGCCTAGTCTATGAGATCTTATAGGTCGTAGGGAGGTAATCGGCAGAAGGCGGTCTCTCAAGTATCCAGATCCACTGCCATGTAGGGCTTTATGGGTGATTAATAGCACCTTGAAGCGCATCCGGAGATCGACAGGTAGCCAGCGCAGCTCGCGGAGGATAGGTGTTATGCGGGTGAATCGGGGTGCACCCGCAATCACTCGCGCGGCTGCGTTCTGCACTAACTGAAGTCGCCGGATGCTCCTCAAGGGCAGCCCCATGTAGAGCACATTGCAGTATTCCAGCCTAGAGGTCACAAGGGCCCGAGTGACTGTTGTGAGGGCCTCCCGATTCAGGTAGGGTCGCAACTGGCGCACCAGGCGTACCTGGGCGAATGCCCCCCTGGTCACAGCCGTTAAATGGTGGTCGAATGACAGCTGTGGATCCAGGAGGACTCCCAAGTTGCGGACCCTCTCTGAGGGGTGTAAAATTTGACCCCCCAGCCTGAGTGTTGGAATATTGGCCAAATCTTTGGGAGGGAAACACAACAGCCACTCGGTCTTTTCTGGGTTGAGCACAAGCTTGTTAATCCTCATCCAGTCCATGACGGCCTCAAGACCTCGGCCCATCACGTCAACCGCTTCATTGATTTGGCACGGGGCGGACAGATACAATTGAGTATCGTCCGCATATTGATGGTATCTAATCCCGTGCCTGCGGATGATCTCTCCCAGCGGTTTCATGTAGATGTTAAATAGTAGGGGGGATAAGACCGAACCCTGCGGCACCCCATAATTTAGGGGCCTTGGGGACGATCTCTGCCCTCCCACTAACACCGACTGCGACCTGTCCGAGAGGTAGGAGGAGAACCACCGTAACACGGTGCCTCCCACTCCCACCTCCCGCAGTCGTCGCAGAAGGATACCATGGTCGATGGTATCGAAAGCCGCTGAGAGGTCAAGGAGAACCAGGATGGAGGAGTGTCCTTCATCTCTGGCCCTCCAGAGATCATCCATCAATGCGACCAAAGCGGTTTCTGTGCTGTAACCGGGTCTGAAGCCTGACTGGAAGGGGTCTAGATAGTTTGCTTCCTCCAAGGACCATTGGAGCTGGAAGGCCACCACCTTCTCAACAACCTTCCCCAGAAAGGGGAGGTTGGAGACCGGGCGATAGCTGTTAAGAACAGCTGGATCCAAAGATGGTTTCTTCAGGAGGGGTCTCACCACCGCCGCTTTCAGTGCGGCGGGGAAGTTCCCCTCCCGAAGGGAGGCGGTTACAACCGCCTGGATCCAGCCTCGTGTCACCTCACTGCAGTTAGCAACCAGCCATGAGGGACACGGATCCAGAACACAGGTGGAGGAACTTACAGCTCTCATGGCCTTGTCCACATCCCCGGGGGTAACGTCCTGAAACTCAACCCAGAGCTGTTCTACTTGGTCCCCCTGTGCCTCGGCTGGAACTGCAGGTGTGGAGTCCAAGTCCGACCGAAACCGAGCAATTTTGTCCGCTAAGAATTGGGCATATTCTTCAGCTCTGCCCTGCAGGGGTTCCCCCGTCTCCCTTTTGTTCAATAGGGAGCGGGTTATCCTGAACAGGGCGGCTGGACGGGACTCAGCGGATGCAACCAGGGTGGCTATATGTGATCTCTTAGCTGTCCTAAGTGCCCTAGTATATTCCCTGGTGCAGGTGGTTACCATTGCTCGGTTCGATTCGGACTTATCGGACCTCCAACGGTGCTCTAGGCATCTCCTCCGGCGCTTCATCTCCCGGAGCTCCTCGGTGAACCAAGGTGGTCTCCGGGATCCGCCGCCTCGGAGGAGCCGCAGTGGCGCAATCCGGTCGAGGGCCTCTGACGCTGCCGAGTGCCACGCAGCAGCCAGAGTCTCCACCGGACTGTGGGCGAAAGTGTCAGGAATAACCCCAAGCTCTGTCTGGAACCTTGATGGCTCCATAAGCCAAAGCTGTACATTTTCAGTGACTCAAGCTTGGGGTTAATATTCCCACAGGAATCAATTCAATTTAAAAGTATCTATTGTTAGCAGGTTCCATAGCCAGGCTCTCTACTGTGTTTAGCACGTTCTCCACCTCTCTTGTTAATGCACAGAAACTATTGTGAGGGCTTCAAAAAGCTGGCTTGAAAAGTCAGAAGAGGGCTGCTGGAGAAAATAGTCAGAGCAAGCAATGAAGCCATCATCAAAGCAAATCAAAGGAGCACCAGTTTGCTCTAGTGCTGTGATGGCAAACCTATGGCATGTGTGCCACAAGTAGCACACAGAGCCATTTCTGAGGGCACACAAGGCATTGCCCTGTCAGCTCCAGAGTTGCATGCATGCGCCGGCCAGTTGATTTTCGGCCTTGATTTTTTGGCTGTTTTTCGCCCTGGGGAGGACAAAGAACTGTGCAATGCGCAAACTGGCAGTTTGGGAACAGACTTCCAGTTTGCGCACTGGGCTGTTTTTCACTCTCCAGAGGTTTCAGAGGGAGAAAAACAGCCCAACAAGAAACCCGGAGGTCTGTTCCCAAACATCCTGTTTCTGTGTACGGCCATTTTTCGCACTCCCCAGGCTCCTAGAAAGCCTCTGGAGCCTGGAAAGGGCAAAGAACGGACATACCAGTTCATCGGAAGTCAGAAAATGGACTGTTTGGTTCACCGACAAAAGGGCGGCCAACAAAAGGGCGCCCGATGAAACCGCGGTAACAAAACCTCGAGTTCTAAACCGCGCCAACGAATGAGCGCTGAAGCGTGCCGACAGAAGCACACTCTAACCCTAACCCTAACCCTAACCCTAACCCTGACCCTGACCCTGACCCTGACCCTGACCCTGACCCTGACCCTGACCCTGACCCTGACCCTAACCCTTACCTTAACTTAAATCACGCTTCTGTCAGCGTGCTGTTGTCGGCACGCTGTTGTCGGCGCGTTGATGACATTGCAGTTTTTGCGCCGCGGTTTTGTTGACGCGCTTTTGTCGTGCGCACATTTGTTGGGTCATGGGACTGTTTCTGGCTCCAGGAGTGGGGGCAGGGAGGATGTTTTTACCCTCCCTAGGCTCCAAGAAAGCTGTGTACACATGCACGGGGCAGCAGGAGGCGTTGTCACACACATATGCACAGGGGGCATTAAATTATGGGTGTGGGCACGTGTGTGCTTTTAGCACCCGAGGAGAAAAAGGTTCACTATCACTGGTCTAGTGGTTAACGCATCAGGCTAGAAAGCAGGAGAGTGTGAGTTCTAGTACCAATTTAGCCATGAAAGCCAGCTAGGCGATCTTCAGCCAGTCACTCTATCTCAGCCCAACTCACCTGACAAGGTTGTTATTATGGTGAAAATAGGAAGAGAAAAGTGTGTTGGATATGTTCGCCTCCTTCAGTTACTTGTAAAAATAATAAAGGAGGGATATGAATCAATAAATAAAAATAAATAAATAAAACACCTTTCCAATATTTTTGAGTATTACCATTGCCTTTCAATATAGTATGGATTCCATAGATAATAATTTTGAATAAGACATTATCAGGCTATAATCAGAACAAAACCAGGGCTGAGTATTGAAAACAAATCAGACTTTTTTTTTAAAAAAAAATGAAGCCAAGTAGTGACAATGCAATCAAAGCCATTAATGCAGGGTGACTGTGCAATAAGTTCACAGTAGGCATTGTTGTGAACTAGATGTTTTAAACTGCAAGACTCCAAAAAGCAACATTGTTCATTTGTACTTAATAAGACAAATTGGCATCATCGTTTTAGTGCGAGCAAAGTAAACAATGGAAAATGAAATCAGAGTTCTAAATGATTATATAAAAGCGATAAAAGAGAGGATGTTAATAAATGCCTGCCAGTGAAACATTTTGAATCTGACAGAATCAAAGGTGGCTTACAAAACTGAACAGTTTCCATGAAAAATTGGAAATTTAATTCAGTACATGAAAGAAATTGAAGGCAAAATGAAGGGTAACAAAACTTGGCAATTGTTTCAGATTAGATCCATCAGAAAGAAATCAGAAGGCTTAATATTTGCAGCACAAGAACAGGCACTCACAACAAATACCGTACAAATGAAATTCACTACTATAGAAAAATCACCCAGATTATAAAACAAGACTTGATCACATGGCAAAAATTATATTTGGAATGTAAACCAATAGTATAGATTTGATGTGTCAAAGTATTGGTTATCATCGTGGTGTTGAAAAGGTGCTTCAGAATAATCACATAAATATTTTATCGGATTTCTGAATTCAGATCCAGAACACAACTTTCTGGAGATCATAGTAACTGAATAAAAGGAAGTTGTATTTATAGGTGTATTAATATCAAATTATATAGACTATCTCAAGATTTTCCAGTTCAAAAAAGAAGTGGAAAACATTAAAAACAACTAAAATAGTGGAACATTAGAAACCATAGCAATGGAATTGTCATAACAGCTGACAAAACTAGTATTATTTGTCTTTACAATATTTATTCACAAAAAATAGTTTTGCTTAGAACAATATAAATATTATGGCAGCATTTGGACAATTCTTAGGTTTGGGATAAAATTTGAAATACACTAAACTTCTTTTCCACAGCACTTCTTTTCATAAAGGGTGGGGGGAATCCATCAGGAGCTACCCAGTGTAGGGTGTGGGGGGGAGTCATTCACTGGTTTTCACTATCTCATTCAACCACCTTGGTAATAAGAGATGTTCAGTTCCTTTTCTTCCATTCAACCTATGTGCAAATTCAGCCAGTTCTCACTGATTCTGGAAAACCGGTAGCGGAAATTTTGAGTAGGTCAGAGAACTGGCAAATGCCACCTCTTACTGGCCCTGCCCCCCATCTATTTGCTGACTTCCAAGTCCCAGCTGATCAGAATCCCAGATGATCAGATGGATCTCCTTCTGTTACCCTGCACTGGAGAAAGAAGCTAGAAAGCAGGTTAGTGGGGTGGGGTGGGAATGGGGATTTTACAGTAACCTTCCCCCAGGAGTGGGGAGGGAATGAGGATTTTGCAGTATTCTTCTGCTGCCATGCCCATCAAGCTAAGCCACGCCCATCAAGCCAAGCCAAGCCCACCAAGCCAAGCCAAGCCCACCAAGCCCACCCCCCTACAGAACTGGTAGTAAAAAAAATGTTGAATCCCACCATTGGTGCAAATATGAGTAAGTGAGTCCACTCACTCACAATCCACAAGTCCACAATCCACACAAAGATGGAAATCATATAAGTAACATTGGAGGCATATTGGAGGAAATGAACTATAATCTGAACATTTTAAATCTATTTTTCATTTTACCGGCAAAATAATTCTTTTTATAAATGAATGAAACATTTTCTTTTTTTATTTATTTATGACGTCATATCAATAAGACATTTGGCCAAGAATGACATTCCCTTAATCTCTACTGGAGATTAATAGATTGTGGAAATGCAATTAAACCCACTGTTTCATCCAACATTCTTAATCCAGGGGAAGCAGGCTACATCTGTTCCTTTTTCCAGGCTACAACTCTTATTAAACAGCACATCTTTCAATAGATTGCTGAGGGCAGATGGATTCAGGGTAGTGAGGAATTTTCTCTAATTCACTTGTAAACCTCTCTTGTTAAGGTCAATCCAGTCTGAAATTTAACTTTTGCTTTCTTCCAATGAAGCACAGATTTGTTTTGCTTTTATGATTGCTTAAACTCCCAGCAAGAGCAGTAAAGGCACCAGAGTGGTTACAGAAGGGCAGTGAGTCAATGAACACCATGCTCCGTTTTTGTGAGTTGGCTTCAGCAATAGGTGCAGGGGCAGTATTCACTTCCCTTCCCTATTGGTTCACAAATGTGTGTACGCATGCATGCGCGCACACACTTTGCTTGCACATGCCACCTCAATGCATGCACTTTTTGCAAAATAAAGGGCCCAAATGGGATGCCATTGTGCCAAGGCAGGTGGGCGGGGCCACCCACAATTTCCGCTACCGGTTCAGGCCAGTTCCGGTCTGAATTGGGAGAATATCACCTCTGGATCAGTCATTGGGCAAAGTAGATTTCTTCCTGAACTGGCAGGCGGGTGGCAGAAATTCCACTGGGATGAAACATGCCAGGTTGAAGCAAGCAGCTCAAAGAGTGGAAGCTTGGCATGAAAGAATGCTTGAGAAGAATCATTTAGACAAATGGATAACTCCCCTTCTTCTCTTTGCTTTGTTCTCCTTCATTTGAAACAGTGGTGGTTTATGGGTAATGTCCATTAAGGTGGAAAAAGTGGGATTGGTAAGAAAGTACCAAAAGACAATATTCCTGTTGCAAGTTCGGACTAGCCAGTTACATCATTGTCTGTAAAATCTTCATTCCCTATTTTTTTTTTTTTTTGTAGCTCCAATCAAAAAGATATGGTCAATCCTTTGTAGTTTCCTCTTTCTGCGTTGGCATTTTCTTCTCCTGGTCATTTTTTTCTTCCGTTTGTACATCTTGGAGTTTGCTGATATTTCTCTCAAACGCCTTTGAATAGAGTAGGTAGGGCAACTTTAAACACTCAAAGAGCCATTTGGACCCATTTCCCACAGAAAAGGAAACACCAGGATCCACAAAGGTCCTAACCCGTTCAATTCTAGAGCTGACCAGAAGTCCACTTCCCCCACCTTTTTCCTCTACCTGTCCTAACTGAAAGCCCTATCATTTGTGGACCCAATCAGAACACCCACCCTTGCCATAGAATCCCCTCCCGGCGTGCCGTGCTTCCACCCTCCAACCAGAAGGTTCTCTCAAAAGTGTGTCACTGACCAGCATCAGGGAATTGCAACAGAGGGATGGAAGAGCCACATGCAGCTCCAGAGCCATGGGTTGCTGCCCCCTGGGGTAAGTATGAATATGAATAGAAATGTTTCCCAGCTGTATTCTGTGTAAGAAGCTCTAAACTTGTTCTGCGCCCCTTTTTAAGTCTTATGCTGATTAGAATGTATGTATTCAGGGTGCATATTTCTGACCTTTGGAACAATCTTCCCCCTAAAATACTACAATGAGTCCCAATCCTGCTGACCTTTGGAAAGGCACTTAAGACCTGGCTCTCTCCCTGGGACATTGGGACTAGATGAGTAGAATCCCCTATTTGTTTTTTTTTAAAATCTATTTTCATTGGTTCTCTGTTTTGCACATTTGGGTTCTTTTAATGAGGTATGGTTTGCTTCATTTTTTTGTCAATTAAGTTGGGAAGCCACATAAATGCTTTTCATTATATATCACTGTGAAGACTGTTGTTCTCACAGTTCTAAATGTATTTATTCCTAGACCCATTGAAGAGTTACAACTACACAAGGTATGCAAACTTCTAAAGAATGTGGGAAACTCATTTCTTGATTCCTTCTCCAGGATCCCCAGTTCCATGTACCTTCTTCTCAATCCCACTGAAAAAAACCTCATTTATTCCTTATTCCAAACAAATCAAACCACCCATGCTTGCAGTTATAATCTTCCTTCTTCAACAGATAGAAATCAGGTGACTGGAGCAATACTCTTGGGATCATTAGAAGATCTGACATTATTCCATGAATACTGCAGATGTTTTATTCTACATTTGGACATCATGTCTGAACATTGCCTTTTATAACTTAAAAAATATCTTTTAAAAATGATTAAAAATAATCTGCCTTCTATATAATTTGATACGTACGTATGTACGTACGTATGTACGTACGTAAACTGGATGTGTTAATCAGCCATTCACCAAATTCTACTAACTCTAAATGCAATATTAGCAGAACTTTAAATAAGCATTTCCCAGTTTGCACTATAAACTTACATTATCCATCACATGCAAAGTTAGTTGGTAATATTAACTAATCAGTTGAATGGATGACCAAACCTCCAATATTGAAGCTAAATTGAACTACTATCTCATCCATTCTGAAATCAGTGATATGGAATCACTGAGATGGCATATCATTTTTCTTTTCAGGAAAAAAAAACATGCTGCATTTCACAAACACTTGAAATAATTAGAATGAACGTTCATGATATTTTCCAGTCATGTCAGAGAAATTATTGAGTTGTGTTAGAAAGTGACTTTGATATGGCTTGTATTAGGAGTTTACTATTTAGCAACTGTGTTTTAATTGCATCTGGAATACCAAATAAAAGCTGTTAATTTTTGCAGCAAATGCCTAACTAAAATGCCACTTTTTCCTTGAAAAAATGGAACATAGGGCTATTTTAATATTTTTTGTAAAGGCAAACTCATAGGCAAGGTACAGTCGTACAATACATATTCTGTGAAAGTATTTTTGTACACACTATTTTAATGGTTTTACCAGTTGCAATGTATGGCTCTGAAAGTTGGACCATAGTTCAAGGCCTTTGAACTATGGTGTTGGAGAAGACTCCTGAGAGTCCCTTGGACTGCAAGGAGATCAAACTGATCAGGCCTAGAGGAGATCAGTCCTGACTGCTCTTTAGAAGGCCAGGTCCTGAAGATGAAACTCAAGTACTTTGGCCACCTAATGAGAAGGAAGGACTCAATGGAAAAAAGCCTAATGCTGGGAAAGATTGAGGGCAAAAAAAGGGGACGACAGAATGAGGATGATAGAGGAAGGCCTGGAGGAACATTGTCCATGGGGTCATGATGGGTCAGACACGACTTCTCAACTAACAACAATTTTAATGGTACACCTTTTTTTCCCCATTTTTATATGCACACATTGAAACTTAATACCCGTACTGTAACGGGCTCATTCTTTTAACAGAGGAATCATGTTAAGATTTTGAATGTTCTCAGTTGCTGGGAATAAACATGAAGAAAAAAACATACTATGTGCTTTGCCATCACACTGCCCTTTGCAGAACATGCCCAAAATGTACAACAAGGAATGTGGAAAGAGCTAAGATTTATAACACATACAAACACTTCTATTTCCTGCCAACAGAAGGTCTCCATGTATTTGAGTAAGGGCTAAAAGGCTTTCTATAGGCAGCAGGGAGATCTTAATTGTCAATATAGTCTAGCTTTGAAATCTCAACAGACCCTACTGATTTTCTGTCTTACGGGACACTCTGGGTTTTTTGGTGCTTGGAAATAACTGTATCACTCCTTTAGTCAGGAGGTGATGCCCCCACACACTGATTCTCTGGAAGATGTAATTCAGCTATACATTCAACCATTGCTGCATTTATCTCCTGATAACCCCATTCAAAAAAACTGGAGGCAAATAGAAGCTTTCCATACAGTATATTTGGTCATCTTCCCCTCTCCTCCTACACATAGCTGATGGCAGAAGAATTTGTGAGGAATAAGCCAATCACTAAATTACTCACTCCTATTTTAACCTGAATGACAACCAAACTCTATAAAGAGACTTGCCACCCAATAATGGTTACTGGGTTCAGCAACAATCTTATGATAGATCAGCCAGGATCATTGTAATGTTTTGTGAATGTGCACAATACAACATTTGTCTGGATAATTTTTACAGGAATTATAAGCCTTCTCTTCCAATAATCCAGTTTATTCAGTTTATTGGCGCACTACTAGTTCCATAACATGTTTGACCAATACTGGTAGAGAGGACATATAACTAAATATGTGCAATGAACCAATAAATATGGTATATTTTCCCATTTGGGCTTCTGCTACTTTACATTCTTAGCACATAACAAAAATGTTGGCGCAAGAATTCTTACCCAACTGACTTGTATATAGCAGACTTTTAAAAAGTCCTAACCTAGGAGCTGGATTAAGTTATATTTATTTAGGTAAATTGTGATTTAGTGCCAAATCCTAACTGAGGGAACCTGTTATAAGGTGAGCTATTCAACTGGCATGATTCTGGCTCACTTTGGCTCATTCACTATTGATCCATAATGTTTTGAAATGAATGAATACTGTATACATATACATATACATATACATATACATATACATATACATATACATATACATATACATATACATATACATATACATATACATATACATATACATATACATATACATATACATATACATATACATATACATATACATATACATATACATACATATACACATACACACAAACACACACACATACATACATACATACATACATACATACATACATACATACATACATACACTGTACACATATACACACTGACAAACATACTTACACACTCTACACAAAATAATATATAGGAATATATATTGTGTGTATGTAATATGCAAGTAGAAAAATAGGGACCACCTTGGTGGGAAGGTAACAGTGTTCCATGTGCCTTCGGCATTTAGTCATGCCAGCCACATGACCATGACCTTTGGACAAGCACTGGCTCTTGGGCTTTGAAACAGAGATGAGCACCGCCCTCTAGAGTCAGGAATGACTAGCACATAGGTGCAAAGGGAACCTTTACCTTGATGTTATGTAATTTTGGCTAATATGGCATTGGAAGATGGGCTGAAATTATGTATATAATGTTTGCCTGCTTATTCAATGGTACAGTTGAACATTATAAGAAAAGACAAGCAAATTTCAATCTTGGAAATTGTTCTGAGATGGTAGAACTCCTAGCACTATCCTTGAGAGCATACTTCTTTTTTCTTCTATGTGAACAAATACGTACTATTCATTCCAGGAGAAAATTAAAACGTGTTTTACAAACACGTTTTAAAAGCCTCAGTTCCTTGACTCTCCCAGATTTAAACAGGAATCCCTTGATAATAATTTCTGAAGCCTTGGCATTATAAATGCTTTTCTCCAAGAATGTACAGACAAGTCCCAAGATTACAATGACATTTTATTGGTGGTAACATAAAAAAGCCTTTATGATTATTAAAAAGCTGTTTTATTTTAGGGTTCTGTCATGTTCTTGGTTTGACTACACTTAACTCTTTTGATGACTGAGTCTTCCATGCATGAGTGAGGGGGATCAAAATTATCTACCAACCCCTTGAGATATGTCAAGTCAAGAAACAGAGATCAAAAGAACTCCATCTTACCACTGTAGGTTATATTTACAGAAACTTGAAAGCCCGACACAGATTGTTTCCCCCCTGCCTTATACCAAAGAAAATCAAAGCAGGGAAATCTTGAGTTCCTTTCTCACTCACTCTTTCCTTTCTGGATTCAATAAGAACAAAATATATAAATGGCTGTGTGTGTATGTAAAACGCCTTAAGCAATTCCAACCAAATTTGGTACACAAATGACTTACTTGCTGGAAAGAATTATTGTGGGGGTAAGATACCCCTAAAATCCCCCGGTGTGTGTGTGTGTTCAGCCTGTTGTGCCTTAAAATGGCTTCTACTGTACTGAAGTAAAATGGCTTCTACTGTGCAGTGCAGTGGAGTTGCCATGGTAACAGCTTCACAGTAAGGGGGGAAATCCAACATTAGAAATTATGTTTGGTCCAGACATTATCCCCCTATAAATAAATACCTGGGCAATGCCAGATTATCGGCTAGTAAGAAATATTACTGAATGCGTTTTTAAGACCATCTTTTCTATACCACTTCACCTCTCAGTCAGTTGCTACTTCCACATTCAAAGGAAACACTGACAAGGTATTTTGGAAACCATCCACAGACTCATTTTTTCCACCTCCCACTTAACACCACTAGGTGTGGCCTGTATTAGAGACATACTTTGACAGAAAGCACAAAATCTTCTTCATCCTATGGTTCACCCTCTAGTAATAGTGGTCTCAAATCACAAGGAATTCCTATAGTCCTTGTTGAGTCTATTTCCTGACCTCAAAGTGTTGACATTGAAGCAGACACAGGGAGAGGTAGGACTGAAAGCAGACTGCAAAGCTTCTTCCTTCTACTATTTCCTTTGTGCCTCAACTGTTCAAGTCATCACTCTATTAATGCACAATTTTGAACAGTTCTTCCAAATTCTCTGCTGTGCCTTGTCTCACTAACTCCTTTCTCCATTTATCACCAAGACCTCCTCAGAATTGGTAAATCAAAGCAAAATCACGCTATCCCATACTACTGACAAATCTCATATGGCAATAGCACTTATATACCACTTCACAATGCCTTGCAGCCCTCTGTAAGAGGTTTACGGAGTCAGCAAATTGCTCCCAACAAACTGGGTCCTCATTTTACCCACCTCGGAAGGATGGAAGGCCAAGTCAACTTTGAGCCTAATGAGATTTGACTGCCAAATTGCAGGCAGCCAGCAGGCAGCAGAAGTAGCCACTGTGCCATCACGGCTCTTAGGTACTCACAAACTTTGTGGTTGACTGTGGTCCAGGTTGTAAACCTTTAAATGTGCTATTCTTCTCTTGCCTATATTGTCAAATGCAGTTTGAAATCATTACATGACATTTTTCTAATCATCCAGAAATGGATCACTATAGTCAATGAAGGATCCGTTCCATTTGGTCTGTCCTTCTACAGCACTTAGAACAAATGTCATCTTGGAGCAATCTCTGGGGCAATCAAGAAATTTCATGGTCAACCCGTCTTAAAATATTACACTATACTTATATTACATTATACTTAGAATTTGATTCTGGGATCCTCCAAACATCTATATTAATCTCCCATGAGACCAAAGGAAGATTGGCAGGCTATAGATGTTTTACTTGTTTGTGGCTGAGATAAGCCTTGGCCAAAATGATGCATTAATTGGACCATGGCAATTTATTTGTATGTCCACTTGCTGTTGATGTTTTAACAATGCTTGAGCAAGCTGTTCTACATACAGTGAAGTGCCCTGAGGATCTGGCTCCATCTTCACAATCAAAAGAAAAGTTCAATAGCTCCCTGATTCAAAAGTTGTGAGGCTTTTAAGTTTGATATCAACTGAGGTAGGTCAGGCCAGAAAACAGACCTCACAAGAATTCCTGGAACTTTATCATTGCAGGGTATAACACCATAACAGAATCTTGAAAGCTGCCAAAGACTCTCTTACTCCCTTCTTTTACCAAAGAAGATCAAGGCAGGATAATCTTGAGTGTCTTTCTCACTCAACTCCTTGCTTTCGGGGCTGAACTGCTATTTACATAAACATTGATGAATGCTTTCTTCAAGGCCATCTTTTACTCTTCAACATTATTCTTTCCCACAAAATCCCTATTTAGTTCTGTAACTTATTTTTCCAGTTACAAATATATAAATGTCTGGCATGATTAAAATTAATCCTCTATTCTTGCACCACTGCAGATTTGATATTTCAGCTGGCAAACAGATTGAAGCCATCAGATTAAGCAAGGACAATATTTGTATGAAAGAAAAGTCAAAGGAATTAACTGAAGAAATTAAAATCAAAGAATGAAGATCTTTTCTCAATATGGCAGTTCTCATATAGTTTAGTCACTTATGTTGCTGCAATATATAAACAAGGAAAACACTAAGAGATTCACCTCCTGCCTCTTGCTTTCATTAAACATTTTACCTTTTTTATACATATATACTGTATTACATATATGAGAAAATCACGAACAGACAGTATTTTGGAGAGTTTGCAACAATCAAAAAGATGCAAAATAAAATACCTATAGGCCGTGCTAGAAAAATCTTGTGGAAGAAGAGTGTGATTTACAGGGCCAGACCCATCCATGAATAAACTCACATTCTGTACACCCATGCTTGTAAACACATATACACATCTCCAAAGGACAGATATGTATATATTCCAATAATTTGCATTCTTAACACGGAAGTGATTTAAAAAAAAATATGTTCCAGGAAAGTCCCACTGATAGAAGACACAGAGGAGGTAGTGGGAGGAAACAAAAGATAATGAGTATGCTCTGTCCTTGGCTAGTATAATAAAAGAATGTCAGTGCTGACAGTGAATAATCAAGGAGTCCAGTTCTAACCTTGTAGGCAACACCCAGAAGATGTGGGTGAATGGCCATGGAGAATATTGACAATGATCATCATCAAGGCTCTCAGTGCATTGAAGATGCCTGTGTGCATATACCTGGACAAGACCTAGAAGGTTTTTTCAGCAGATTTCAGAAGTGGTTTGCCCTTGTCTGCTTTCTAGAGTTAAGAGAGCCAGACTGGTCACCCAGTTGGCTTCGTACCTAAGGTGAAACTAGAACTCACAGTTTCCTGGTTTCTGGCTTGATGCCTTAACCGCTTCCCCAAACTTGATGGTACCCTACCAATAACATCCAAAGGTATAATGTGTATTGCACAAATAGCCACAGAATCTGCAACTGCTTAATACTAGCCAAATTTCTCAGAATTAATATCAGTGAGGAAAAATAGAGCCTTAGAGGGCCTTATCTGCCTTATGAGCCGTGGTGGCACAGTGGTTAGAGTGCAGCACTGCAGGCTACTTCTGCTGACTGCCGCCTGCCATCTGCCTGCAATGTGGCAGTTCAAATCTCACCAGGCTCAAGGTTGACTCATCCTTCCGAGGTGGTTAAAATGAGGACCCAGATTGTTGGGGGCATTAGGCTGACTCTTTAAACCACTTAGAGAGGGCTGTAAAACACTGTAAAGTGGTATATATGTCTATTGTTGTTGGAAAACCTCTAATGGTAGAACTAATGAGAGAACAAGCAACACAGAACTGGCAGAACCCAGTTTCAATTGACCCTATGTAACCCAAGACCAGTTCTGTTTCAAAAACCTGTGATTTGTGAGAAGCGTACAAAGGTCCCGACAAGTGCCATAGAAAGTGCAGGTGAAGCATCATTCTGTGGAAGGAGGTTATCCAGTCTCTTCCGTGGTCGAAGGCAATGCAGCCACTAAACTGCTCACCAGTGACTAGGGAGACTTTCTCCAGCAGCAAGAATGGCCAAAAGAAGGCAGGCAGATCCCACCCAATGATCAAATGGCTTGGGAATGAGATGAAAGCTTCAGTGCAGATATGGCAGGAAAAAAGTCAGGGGTGGGCTGCTATGGGTTCGCAGGGGTTCAGGAGAACCTCTAGATAAGAATCTGCCCAGTTGGGAGAACCCACAAATTCCACCCATGGCTGGCCCCTTCCCTCTCAGAAGTCCCTACGTGGCCCATTTGGTATGCCAGGTAAGGACTAAGGCACTGAGCTTGTCGATCAGAGAGGTCGGCATTTTGAATCCATAGTACATGTCTCCTGCATGAGTAGGGGGTTGGACTAGATGACCTCCAAGTTCCCTTCCAACTCTGTTACTGTTATCTGTAACAGGGCCTGCACGGAGGCTTGGGGAGGGTTAAAAACAGGCCTCCCAGAAGTTCTGGAAGGCCAGAAATGGGTCCATATCCAGCCTCTGGAGGTCCTCTGGAGCCCAAGGGAAGCCGTTTTTGCCCTCCCAAAGGCTTGAAGAAAGCCTCCAGAGCCCAGGGAGGGTGAAAATGCACCCCGTGGTACAGGAGGCTGACTAGACCATGCCCACCATGGCTACGTCCACCCAGCAACCAGGCAGCGAACCCGTTGTTAAATTTTTTGAAGCCCACCCCTGAAAAAGTGGTCTTCAGGGTGTATTCATTCCACAGGGAGAAGTGAGGAAGAGTCGATACTCTGACCTATTGCTTCCCTACAGTAGGGGAAGAAGTTCCAATATGGTTTGTTCTCCAAGGGGAGAGAGCAGTAATTCTGCATTTTCTGGGAATGCTGAGAAAATTGGACAAAGCTTTATTCTCTGTTGCTGGGGAATTAGCAGGGGGGGGGGAATAACGATAGAGAGAGCGCGAAGGTTGCTGCTGAAGTAATGTTTCTCCAAATATTTGCTAAAGTACCTTAATGAGCTCCCAAACTATGTTCACTGGAACAGTACAGGGAGATAGGAAACCCATCCACTGAATTTTAAAGGTGCTTTTTATTGCAAATATTTCTGTTTGTGCAAGATCAAAGTTCTGAGTTTTGGTTCTTTTTGCCCCTTGGGGCACATGCTCAGAGGCAACTTTAGGGGAATATTGTAGTTTACAGAGTAGCAGCAGGAACTGGCAAAATTCCAAGAGGCTGTTTGGTGTTTTTTTATTTGTGTAATGGCCCTTTGGCTCTAAGCCCAATTATATCATTTAGTAATGATCTATATTGCCTTCTTAGTTTCTTTTCTGAAAGAAAGTATGTTAAGATAATGAACTGAAAGAAAAGAAGAAGAAAGATTTAGCTAGGGAAAATATTTTATAGCCTACCACATTTCATAAATGTATTAAACACCGAACACGATTACGACTGCTCCAGAGCCAAGACACCTCGTCTTTTATTCCCTCTCTCAAATGGTAAACTTATCAGGCTTTCTGCAAAACTGCTACATGTTTTAAATAAGCCTCTGCTTAATGAAATGGCTTGTATCCAAAGTGAATGCTCTGATGGGTGACTGCTGTAGTTTGCTTTATATAAATTGTTGACCAAGGTTGTGTTGGTGTCTACATTAAACAGTCGTTTCTGAGCCAAATCAGACAATACAAAACAAAGGTGGGTTCCTACCAGTTCGCACCTATTCGGTAGAACCGGTTCGTCAAATCTACCAAACCAGTTAGAAGAGGTTCCACCAGTGGACCCAGAAAGCAGGCCACACCTACAGAAGAGGTTCCAAATTTTTTTGAAACCCACCACTGGTCCTTGGATATGATTATTCTACACTATCATGCTCATATTTATAAAACTCAGTGCTTCTGTGAAAGGTAAGGATGACTACTGCGTTTGTGGTGCAATCAGAACATGGCGTGTGTTGAAGTTGTTTTAACACAAACCAAAGATGCCTTTTAAAAAACAAGTTTACATCATATTCTTATGCATGCCAGTGCTGTGTGTGAGGTAATTTAAGGTGGTTCTGACAAGTGTCGTCGGCATCTTCATATCCGGTCACATGGGCGGCAAGCCACTCCCATCCGGTCACATGGGCGGCAAGCCACTCCCACAAAGGAGGCCACACCCACAAAGTAGGTTCGAACAATTTTTGAAACCCACCGCTGACCACAGTTGTGTTTGTGTCTACATTAAACAGTTGTTTCTGAGCCAAATCAGACTGTACAAAGCATCATTCCACCAGAGGCCTGAGCTTTATTCAGCTCTGGAATTTAATACTCGCTGAAGTTGTTTTATTTAGGAATTCAAAGTTCAAAATAATGTATCTATTTTGCTCCCCAATCCCCATCTGATTGTGACAGGGGTGAAATCAACTTATCTTTGCCACCAGTTTGGTAGCTATATGAGCGTGCACTCACAGGACCATCCGCATATGCGCAGAGCATCAAAAATGGATGTGATGACATCTGGGCGGGTGGACAGAGCCTGCTACTGAGCATGCCTACAAAAATAAGCGAACAGCGAGGGTGGGGAATCCACTGTGCCACACGGTTTAGATTAGCTAGAAAGCAGGAAATCCTGCTTTCTAGCTAATATAAATCGCACATCACAGCTGATTGTCAGATTTATTTATTTTTTACTACCAGTTTAGGTGAGCTGGTCCAAACCAGTAGCATTTCACCCCTGGATTGTGATCAGTCCTGACTCCAAAGTCCCACTGTTGATAACAGTGTTTCCTCACATGACCTACAGCAACCACCTATTTCAATTTCCCCACTAGCTTAGTATCAGCAAGAGCTAGCTATAGCATCTTCCTCTGTTGCTCCTCCTCAATGAAATACATGTATTTAAGTAAAGCTATCTATCTGGGGGCCTTCAGCACAGGGGGGAAGGATGATGACACTCTCTTGTCTCCCTGTCTTCAACAAATCTGATTGCATGGCTAGACATACCAAAGATATCTGAATTGCAGAAGTCTGGCTGAGGAACTAAATTCCTCCTCAGCTAAAACTTTTGATGCTGTGAGATGCTGAATACAGAGGGAAAATCCAGAGCTCAAATGTTCATATGTTTCGACTCGGCAAATACTTCATATCTAATCTGAAAGGAGCAAGAGCAGATGATGTGAAAAATATTCCCAACATGTTGGGAAACTATCGCCCATTGAACCAAATGTTCTGATCACACTTAAGCATGGCCACGGTCAAAGGGGAATGATATATTGTTTGTGCAGGCGTGGGCTGCTGTGGGTTCGTGTGGGTTCAGGAGAACCTCTAGCTAAGAATCTGCCCAGTTTGGAGGACCTACAAATCCCACCCCTGGCTTGCCACACCCACCCTGCCCCTCCCCTCCCACCACTTCCCGCCCATCCCAGGAGTCCCCACACAGCCCATTTGGAATGCCATGTAAGTAGAGGGCCCATGAGGAGGCTCAGGGATGGCAAAAAATGGGCCTCCCAAAAGTTCTAGAAGGCCGGAAATGGGGTCTCCAGAGACCACGGGAGGCTGTTTTTGCCCTCCCGGAGGCTTGAGGAAAACCTCCAGAGCCCAGGGAGGGCAAAACCTCCCCCCCCGACTGCCATAGTGCAGGAGGCTGACTAGGCCATGCCCACCTGTCCACCCAGCAACCGGGCAGTGAACCTATTGCTAAAATTTTTGAAGCCCATCCCTGTGCATGTGTGATGATATAATCACACAAATGTTGAGGTTTAACATACCTGCCTCAAACTCTGTGAGGCAGATATGGTATTGCAGAAGGTATGTGATGATGTCATTCCTCATGTGCAATCCCTCTTTTGTGACTTAATGCATAAGACAGATCCCTATGTACTAGAAGGCAATCCCATTATATCCATGGGCAGTATGGGCACATTTGATTAAGCCCCACTTTGCAATATATTTAAGTTGTTTGCTAAATCTGTTTTATGACAAACTATTATGATGTAATCAAGTTATACTTGCTGCAGTGCAAAATCCCAATTCTCAAAGGTCCTTGCCTTATGTTTCAAGGAACAATTTCTAAAAAGTGTACTATAATTATATTTATTGCAGTGGAACAGAATGATTTACCAAGACTGGATGCCACTCCATTAGCCCTTCTTCAGAATTTATTTTCACCAAAGGGGAATAGTCATTTTCTTTTATAACTAAAATAAAACTATTTAAATATAGTTAAAACATTGTGCTGAAACTTGTAATAAGCATGGCGTTTTGTTTTCAAGTGAGCCAACAGGGGAACTAATTAGATGTTTTAATGTTTTTTAGTGTTTTAATGGTTTTTATTGTTTTAAAGTGTTTTTCAGATTTTAATTGTAATATATGTTTCTGAACTGTGAGAATTATTTGCTGAGATGGGTGACTATAGAAATGAATCAATCAACCAAATAAGTAAATAAATAAAACATGATTTGACAAATATACAATACACATTTTATTTTTCCATTTTAATTAGTGTTTTGAAGTTTTTGTTTCCCAGTTTCACTATATTTCTATCATCTTTTAGAACAATGAAGACAACTTTTTTTACAGACCAATTAACTATCATCTTAATATAAATTAAAAAAAACCCTCTGAAATATAAAACTTGCTAGTAAACTGAAAAAAAGAGTATTGGAATTTTATTCTATTAAGTCCATGTTTTCCTTAATGTTTTTCTCCAAACACTATTGTGAATTAATTGTTATTGATGTGCTTATCTACACTGAATGTACACATGAGAGTGAAATCTGATTTGAAATTTCTGGGTTTATTAATATGCAGAAAATATATACTATATACTGTGGAAAGTTAACATTCTGCATACAAAATATTGCCCTCACTGGATAAAACCAGAATAATTAAAGCCTTTTAAAGTGTAAGGTTTGAGAATACATTGAGACCCATAGAAGGTTGAGAAAACATCCAAGTCACAATGAGCCAAACAAGAGAGTTAAATGGAGGTTTGAATAACAATCAGTGTTTAATCTTTGATCAAAGTTTAAAGACATGATGGTCAGTTGTTCCCAACATAACCCAAAGATATGCAGGAAAGAACTATCCTTCAGAGAAGGTGTAGCTCATTTTTGTACAGTTAAAAACATCATCACTAGCCTTATCAACCTTATCTCTTTCCTGTTCCCATTGGCCATTTGGCCCCCTGTTGTGAAGGACACCGATCAAAGGTGAGATATGTTCTTAGGCAGAAGAGGGGGACATATCAGAGGTGTCAGTCTTACAGTTTTTTACAGCTCCATTACGGAATAAATTCTATGTCCATAGACTGCAGATTGATAAGAGTTCAAATGGCAAGGATCACAGGTTTTGACATTTGCCAGATGTTCTACAGATCCTAATAACAGCACCACAGGAAGTCAGTTGCAGGGAACAAAAGGCCCTTACAGCACGCAAGCATATAGATTACAAATACAAGGCATAATATATGTGTATTATAGAAAACAAATATTTCTACTAAAACCAACCACTTGGTTATTACTATTCCCCTTCAAAAGCAATTGTTTTATTGCTGTTAATAATGAGAAGTGTGTGTGTGTGTGTGTGTGTGTGTGTGTGTGTGTGTGTGTGTGTGTGTATGTGTATGCCTATGAAATAATTGGAACATTAACACCAAAAGGCAGAAGATACTTCTTCTTTGTGGGTTGTCCTCACCTAAGCATTTAAGACCAATATTGAGTTTGAAAGCTGATTACAAATTGTATAAATGTATAGCCCCCCCCCTCCAATGCTTCTTGGAGCCATTTCAGCATTCCAGAATGGAATTGCATTGATTTGTGTTGCTTTGATTCAGTATTCAGAATTCTGAGTCAGAATTAGGATTAAGTGCTGGGGTTGGGATAATGTCTGCCATGATTTAGTTATCAAGTTAACAGCTGAAAAAGTGTGGCTGGTATGTCTTCCTTTATAAGATATAACCAATATCAAGTTTTTGACTATGGTTACATCCTAAAATAAATAGTTAGGAGAACATTCTATAACCAGATTTGTTGAAAGCCAAAAGAAATTGCAGATTGCAGAAATCTTGGCAATTGAGTATTTTAGTAGTAGACTTAAATTCTTTTAAAGTTTACTAGGGCAAAATTTTATTTATTCTTTTATTAACAACATAGGATTTACCCATATGTTTTCACAATTATGAAAGAATAAAGAAGGGCTCCAAACTGATAATATTTTGCAAGTTTCCATTCTCTTTTCCTCTGAGATGACTATTATAGGTTATATTTCATATTTGTGTGTATGTGTGTTAATTTAATGAAATTTTCAGCTGTCTTGACATGTTGGGAGAGCTCAGTAAAAATGTCAAGAGTGAGGCATGAGCTCCTAGTAGGATCAATTGTGGTAATTTTTTCATTTTATAAGATCATATACAACTGGAATATAGAATGTGAATAGCACAAACTAAGGAAAACTTCAATTACTGAAGTTAAAATGAAGTGAAAATCTCAGTTATTTAGAAATAAATTAGATACATCAGAATGGAGTGCCTTATATTAGATTGTTACATGATGATTATTCAAGGCATGAAAGACAATATGAAAGGGAAGAATAGTAATTATACACAAAAAGGCTACTGCTGACTATGTGCTCAAATATAACTAAAAAAAATTGTATATCTGTTAGAATTAGTCAATGTTCAGTGAACCTCCGTGTTATATTACTTTATACATTTATTACCAATTCAGCAGAGAAAGACACATTGAAAAACTCCATGATAAGTTATAAGAGGAGGCATTAACTGTAATATCTAAAAATGATATGATACAATTCATGAGTAATTGCAATACTGAGATTGGAAACATGGGGAAACTGGAACTACAGGAAGATTTGGAGTCAATAAATGAAATAACACAGAAGTAGATTAACATGGTTTTGCAAAGAGATTTCTTGGTTTGAGGCCAATAACTGCTTCAGGCAATATGAATGTATTATTTACACTTGGTCATCACTGTATGGTCATCATCAGAATTGTTATCAGTACAATTATAATCCCAGAAAAATGCACTTAATTTGTAATTTAGAACATTAAATAAAATATGCATGCTAGCAAGACTTAATCTGGTCAGAATATGAGGTCAACACAAGGAACAGATTCAGACCTTTCCAAAGCAGAGGAGGAAGATCTACAGCAAGAGATAAGAGACTGGAAAAACCAAAACCAAAACAACAACAACAACAACAACAAAACACCTCCTGCCCCCCCCCCCCCAAATTGCAAAGAGGAAAAGAAACTAGTGGTTTTCAGAACAAGCTGTCTTGATAACCAAATAAGGAGAACGCTGGCAACCGGATGGATATACAATACATGAATTAATTGAGAGTACATTTTTACCATCAGGCAAGCTAGGACAAGGGAAAATATCTCATCCAAGAATGTCAATATTAGAAAGGGATTATGAGAGATAAAATGAGATACTTTTAAGGAGATCAAAAAGATAATAAGAGAGCTTACAGATAAGATACAACTATTATGGAAAATATATTTTAAAAGGCAAATAATATGAAAGAAAGATGCCAAGACTATTTTGAAACCTTTAGTTAAATATGTTCCTAAAATGTCAGAAACATTTGTAGCTATAGATTAGATTCAGGAACTATCTCCGCTAGAAAGTAAGAAATAACAAGGAATCAGCTAGCTGTACAAACACCGCTTAAAGTCTACATTCTTCAACAAACATAGAGCAAGACTCTGGATGATCTAGAGCAGTGATGGCTAACATTTTTGCCACCGTGTGCCAAAAGCGGAGGGAGCACATGCATGTGCGACTCACCACGTGACCCCCCACTTTTGGTGCAAGATGGCACGGTGGACCCATTTTTTACCCTACCCAAGCTCCGGAGGCTTTCTAGGAACCTGGAGAGGCCAAAAATGGCTTCTCTCACCCACCCCCGCAGGCCCTCTGGAGGCCAGAAATGGCCTGTTTTCTGACTTCCGGGTTGCCTGTAGCTCCATTTTTCGCCCTCTTGAGGCTTCAGAAGGCTTCCCTGAAGCCTCCAGAGGGAGAAACACAGCCCTACGGGCAACCTGGAAGTCTGTTCCTGAACTTCTGGATTGCCCGTATGGCCGTTTTTCTCCTCTGGAGGCTTCAGGAGGCATCCCTGAAGCCTCCAGAGGGTGAAAAGCGGCCCAGCACACAAACCAGAAGTCTGTTCCCAAACTTCTGGTTTGCATGAAAATGAAGGCCAAAATCATCTGTCCACTGCACGCATGTGCACTGGAGCTGACAGGGCAACACCTTGTGTGCCCTAAGAAATGGTGCCACATGACACCTGTGGTACGCATGACATAGGTTCACTATCACGGATCTAGAGCACGGGTTTCAAACTCACTATGTCACATTGCCATCCTGTGATGTTTCGTGACGTTCCCCTCTCCCTTTGCAGAGCTGGGGTGGGTGTGGCCTGTGTGTGATGAATCTCGCCTGTGTTACACCTGTGATCTAGTTGTTGGGAAAAAATGGTGAATATATCCAAAATATAGCCAAAGAAGGAAGGAAGGAAGGAAGCCATTGTACTAACTCCTCATGGAAGCAAAGTTTTGCTTAAGCTTCTGCCAAGAACAATGGAACCACAGATAGACAAATATTAGATGAACAGGCAGGATTTCGTAAAGGAGAGGAACAAAAGAATATATATCGACAACAACAATAACAAAAAGAGGGGCAATGGAATTGTGAAGGCAAGGATGGACCAGAGCTAACTTAACCAAGAGGTTTTGATGGTAATAAAAAATTCTGAGGTTTAAGAATGCTTGTTCCATCTTCCAGGTAGAGGAAATACACTATCTCTCTTTTTTTTTTTTTTTACTTTTAAAGAAATTTTTAATTCTTTGATTTTGTTTAACGTAAGAGAAACAACAAAATCCAAATGAATACCTGACACATGAAAGCAATATAAAAGAAACAAATCATACACATGAAATACTGTTTCATCAAAACAGGTTCAGGCTCCTAGGAAGATTCAACAATCTCTACGTGAACAAGAAACTAACACTTACATATATTTTAAATTACAAATTACAGATAAACATCATCTAATCAATGAAGGCAGAAAGATTCTTACCAAAGGTAATCTTGCCAAATATCTATAGGTAAGAAAGGCAAAATAATCCTTATCAAGTGCTTTTCATAAAATACTTGTAGGTGAGTCTAACAAAGTAAATTGATGCATGATTACCCATATTCTTTGACACATTATGCAAAATAAGACAGCAATAGAAAGAAAGTGTTAATATTGCTCTAGCCATTATGCTGGTGTCAGTCTCAATCTTTTTTTTAAATAATCTTCATTTTTTTTAAAGAATAAAACATACAAATACAATTTTAAACATACAACACCCCCCCCCCCCCCGCGGTGAC
Source organism: Thamnophis sirtalis (assembly GCF_051295495.1). Taxonomy (NCBI): domain Eukaryota; kingdom Metazoa; phylum Chordata; class Lepidosauria; order Squamata; family Natricidae; genus Thamnophis; species Thamnophis sirtalis. The sequence goes on from NW_028261381.1 coordinate 17,028,111, forward strand.
AGTCATTCACAGCCCAACTTTTTTTCCCCTTCCTCATTGTTTAGTCTCTAAGCAGCATCTTCTTGTTACAAAGTTCAGGGATCTATTACAATACCCATGTTCACTTTTAATTCCCATTATTAACAACTGCTATTTAACTTTCCCCGTTTTAAGTTCCTGCTGTTCTCCTTGTCGCCCACATATACCATAGGTTCCAGCTAAGATAATGTTCCGTTTCTCCTTTGTCCCTCAGCCAACCCGTCTTTCTGTCCATTTCTGCACATTCATAGATCTTTTTAATTATGGCATCTTCCGGCGGTATGGTAGTAGATTTCCAAAATTGTGCATACGTTATTCTTGCGGCCACAATTATATGTAGGCTCAAATGCCATATAGATTTACTCATGTTTTCTGGTTTTATGCTTAGTAAAAAAATTCTCAGGTTTCCATTCCATGCTTGCCCCGGTAACCTCTTTTAGCCATTTTTGAATCCTTCTCCAGTATTTCATGGCCTCAGTACAAGACCACCAAATATGGTAGAATGTGCCATCCCTTCTTCCACATTTCCAACACAGTGGAGATAACCCAGGAAACATTTTGGCTAACCTCGTTGGGGGGAAGTGCCATCTATAAACTATCTTGTATATGTTTTCTTTAAATGCTGTAGATATGAAATACACTATCTCTTTCATTGCACATGCTCTGCCCTCTCAACTGAATATCTGAATTTTCTTTTTCTTTTTACATTTATCCCTTTTTTTATCTTTTCAGCCAAGATTGGGAATTTAATGGTTGGCTATCTGACTCTTGAATCTGCAAGTAACTATATTTTTATACTTGTAAACTGTGTGATTATTTTCCTTTTTTTTGTAAGCGGTATGTAATATGGGTAATATTGAAAAAAAAATCATGGGAGTAAATATTAATAAAAAAAAACCTAATTGTTTTGTCACCATCTAAACCTCCAGCAAGTTTTATAAAGGAGAAGTCCTACTTAGTGCTGCCTATATTTTATGTATGCACGAATGAATGTGTGAGGTTGGAGGTTTCACAGTCCACATAACAGTTCATGAACCATTATAATTAGATATAAGCTCAAGACTCTAGATGACAATTAGACATAGTAAGGAATTTTGGGTTGTGCTGCTAGTTTCTTTTGTACTTATGGTTTCATCGCTGTACTTGTATTTCAGGAGGATGGCATGCCTACCCCATCCCTTGATGGATGACCCCATGACAAAAGAAAGACCTAAGGCCTGCCTTTACTATGGCCAATTACATCTTGTATAAGATTTGTTAACAGAAGGCACAGAGTGCCTAGTGGGATTATCAGGGAGTTTGTTTTATCTGTATAACTGATTGGCAGTAAACTAAAAGTCCTGTTCAGACTTAATAGAGTGAACAAGAAAGACATTCACCTTTCTTTCATCTATAAAAGTAAGGTCCTTGTGTAGATAATGCCAGAATGTGTAATATATGAAGGCAAACAGATATGCTAGAACATGGGATTATTCTTTTCAGAATCTTTAGAATGAATAAGAAGCTATTGTAACAACTGAGTTTGAAGAAACAGAATGATTCAGAATAGGTGAAGAGAGTGAGACAAAGAGACATATTATCCCATATGGGCCTGTCTGGCATAGGATTTACAGAATTGAAGGAGATGACAACTGGAATCAAAATTGGAAGATCAGCTATTAATAATTTGAGATTAGAACATGCCCTGTCTTTTTAGCGCGTAAAAAAAAAAAAAATTCAGAAAAGCTTATTATGAAAGTAAAAAATGGAAAATGAAAAATCTGGATTAATGTCAAAGTGAAAATTGTAGCTAGTTTTATTTTCTTAGGCTCAGGGATAAATACAGATAGACATTGTGCCGGGGAAGTAAAAAAGTAGATAAATAAGAGGGAGGAAATGATAAATGTAGACAAGTTCGGGAGGAGAAAGACTTTTGTTTTTTCAAACAAACATCAAAATAGTTGAAGCAATGGTTCTTCCAGTGATAATATATGGTTGTGATAGCTGGATGTTGAGCAAAAGTGGAAAAAGAAGACTGACACCTTGAAATTATGAATTGCTGGAGACAATTTCTTTGACTACCATGGACTGTAATAAAAAACAGTCAATCTATCGTGCACAAGACAAAACAATTGCTGCCTTAAGATAGTGATTACCAAGCAGAGACACAACATATTTGGGTCATAAGATATGAGCAGATGATAGACTAGAGGAAAGAAATATGTTTGAGTTGAGAGAAGTAAAAAAGAAAGAAAGAGAACAGGATTTAAGAGATCACTGAAAAGCTCTATGAATTATCCCTAGAGACAAGTGAATAGGAAGGCATTTTTTCATATAGTCACCAAGGGTAAAGCTAACAACTTTTGAATGCCTTCAACAAATGCTGGGTACCTATGCAATTGTGATCAGTTTTGTGAACAAAAATCTTCTGTGCCATGGGTATATCATAAAATCAAATTGTATGCTAGACAATTTGATTTTATGATACTACAAACAATAAGCTATCCCAAATGAATGTGTAGGGAGATACAAAGGGGAAGCACTCCGTTGCAGATTTTTACTGTGTTGAGTTCTACTTTTAATTGGGATATATAGCTGCACTTTCATTCCTACAAAACATATCTCTCAAAGGAAAATCCTTTGGGTTGTGTGGTGTCAACCAGTCCATAGCAAGGCATGCATGGCTTGCTAATGCCTTCATCATTTACTGTATATGTGCAGAATTGTGATGGATATTGATGGCACATGTCTTTTGAGAAAACTGAAACAACCTTTTGCAGATGCAAAAAAAATGATAGAGTGGGTGAACTGATGATTCAGAAATCCATTATTTCTACCGAAGTTCAGTTGATCTGAAATCCAAAAATCCCTGTTTACTTCTTGACTTGATTATGTGGGTCTGTCCATAAAGGTGTTTCAGTTTTAATTGGTACAAAAATGTGGCAGTTGGGTGATTAATTAGAATATATTAGGAGCATTTTAGGACTGTGTCTAAGTTGACAACTGGTCATATTGTTTTATTAGCGCAACTGAAGATATTGATTTTAATTTTTCATTTTTTTAAAGTAACTTCAGATTTTACCACCCAAACAAACATTTTCACTGAGTATGAACCACCTGAGACATAAAGTTCAATGACAAACAACTTTAAAGGATGGTCTCATTTTCTGAGACTCATTTATTGAGCCTTTTCCTACATTGATGTCAAATCATGCAACATATATCTTTGACAGTGGTAAATTGCCTGCATCATTTCTGTTTTTTTTAAAAAGACCTTTCTCTTTGTCCATACTTTTTATCTGTTGTAGTTTGAATAGTGCTTTAAATTGTTTTTTCATAAGATTAAGTGTTTTAACTATTTCAATACATATCTGTTGACTTCCCTGGACAGAAAGGTGAGATATAAACCATACAAAATATTTAATGAAATAAATAAATCTAAATGTGAAAATCTGTTTTGCATCTCATCTTTCCTCCAAAGAAATCAGAATATTATTACTTCATTGTAATATCATAACCCAGTTGTGGATTAGGTTAACTTAGAAATGAGGCCTGAGTAATTGGCCTGATTGATGACATGGAAACTTATGTCTCAAATTCTTTTTACAAACCCTTAGTAATTCCTTAGGTAAAAATAATTTACAATTCAATGTTTACTTCTAAGTAAGTTCCACTGTCTCCTTAGTAATATATTCAGATTTGTTGCCATTGTGCACATTTGCTACTTTAGTATCCAGAAAAAAGGAATTAACTTCATTTTCATCAATAATAATAAGTTTATTTCTGAATAACCTACGGTCAATCCAGCTTTCTCAGTTCATAGAGAGGAAGAAAGATTGTTTAAACAAAAATGATTAAACTGAACATTATTTCAGCAAATCAACAATTCTACACCAGCAGCTTTTTTTATATATTGAAATGTCAACTCAACAATGAGAGAAATGTCATGAAATCATAGGCAGTTTTAATTCAGCAAAATATTGATGTCGAATATGAAATACCTAAATGAAATTCTGTGCTGGATTCTTGGTGAAAACATTTTTGTTAGTTCATACAAATCCCGTATGCGACTATATATATTTAATGGACATCTAAAATGTCATCCAAAAAGCACAACAAAGAATGCTCAAACTGCCCAAGGAGCTGCTGATTCAGTTTTACAGAGGAATTATTGAATTTGACATCTGCACCTCCATAACTGTCTGGTTTGACTCTGCAACCAAATAAGACAGACACAGACTTCAACGGATAATTAGAACTTCAGAAAAAAAAAACAATTGCTACCATCCTAGCAATAGCAATAGCAGTTAGACTTATATACCGCTTCATAGGGCTTTCAGCCCTCTCTAAGCGGTTTACAGAGTCAGCACATCGCCCCCACAGTCTGGGTCCTCATTTCACATACCTTGGAAGGATGGAAGGCTGAGTCAACCTTGAGCCGGTGAGATTAGAACCGCTGAACTGCAGATAACAGTCAGCTGAAGTGGCCTGCAGTACTGCACCCTAACCACTGCGCCACCTCGGCTCCTGCCTTCCATTGAGGACCTGTATACTGCAGGAGTCAAAAAGAGGGCCGTGAAAAATATCTACAGACCCCTCACATCCTGAACATAAACTGTTTCAACTTCTACCCTTAAAATGACGCTATGGGGCACTGCACACCAGAACAACAAGATACAATGACAGTTTTTCCCAAATGCCATCACTATACTAAACAACTAATTCCCACAACATTGTTAAATTATTTACTAAGACTGTATTACTATTATTCTTTTCATCCTTCCTAGTACCTATCTCTTCCCACTTATGACTATAACCATGTTGCTTGTATCTTTACAATTTATATTGTTTTATTTGTTTCCTAGTTGATTGCTTATTAGTAACCTATGACTATTACTAAGTGTTGTATCTTATGATTCTTGATGAATGTATTCTATTTTATTTTTCTTTATGTATACTGAGAGCATATCCACCAAAGACTAATTCCTTGGGTTCCCAATCACAATAAAGAATTCTGTTCTGTTCTTTTCTATTCTAGTTCTACTCTATTAACTATAAGCAATACTGTATGATGTCAATTATTTTCTAATTAAAATAATAAGAAATGCCATTAATTCTAAGTAGCTGGCCATTCTTGGACCCATTATTAATGTGTTGTGCAAAAACTGTGCATTTGTTGTACATTATAACCTACTGTATAATAATGCAAGCTTTTCAAGCACAAGCATTACTACAGTGTAGATAATAACCATCATGTCCTTAAAGTCAAGATTGGTAGGACAGATATTCATCTGATTTGCCAGGCAGGTTCCTTACAATTCATCTCCAGCTTCTAGAAACACAATACTTTCTTCAGCACCCATTGCAGCCTGCTGGACCTAAGTGAAATAAATGTTCTGGCTAAAAATCTTTCTTTGGATATGACCATGATGAATCCCAATCTCCCATTGACACATATCTCAGTCCACTCTTTTGAATGTGTCATTCATGGTCTTTTTTTTAAAGAGGTTTCACACAACACCTTTACAGTGCAATTATCTTATTACAGTAATTGTCACATCAAGGATTTGCAATCCATTCTTCCACCGTGATATTGCTCCACCACAGAAAAGATGGAACAAATGCAGATTATTTATAAATTAGTGATGCTAAGAAAATCCATTCTAGAACACCTCTGAAAATAATAGCCTTTTATTTTGGTTTCTTTACCTCTTTGTTCAAGGGCATTTAGATATTTCATCAACTACCTTTCAAAAATCAACTCTCTTTTGCTCCGATACAACCCTTTCAAAATACTTTGCTGTTCTAAACCCTGCAGTCTCCAAGCCCAAAGTGACATCGTTCCTCATTAGAGGGGATAAACAAAGAAAGAAAAGAAAGAATAAAGGAAATGAGAGAAAACAACTCCTCAAAAGTCTTTGTGTCATTGGCCTTCACCCTTTAGATGCTACCTGCAGATTTGTCGCTGTCAATGTTGTCTCCCAACTTCAGGTTGAGTGCACTAGTTTGCCATGAAAGAATTGCTCATCTACCATGAGATATGATTAAACAACTCAGTGAGTTAAATAATTCAATCTCTGGTGATCCAACCATCAAATAGCAACACAATTAGGTAATTTCAAATTCCAGATTCACTTTTAGACATATGGTGAAATTCTGCTTCACTTGCTGCAAAATATAATAAGGCAGTTCCCCCTGCATTTGGGAGACACTCTTGCTTATTCTGGCAAGGGTGGGTGGGTTGAAATTTAGGCCATTAAATACTCCCTGATGTAACAGGCAGTACTCTGGTAGTATTTAGGGTTGCTTTCTGTTGGCTGTGTTCTAAGCAGGAGTCAGAATAAATTAGTACATCAGGCAGAAAGATAAGCATCTGAAGGCAGATAATACTTAATTATCCATCTCATCCAACAATTGAACTATACGAGGTCTGGGGAACTTGAATCGCACTCCTGAAATATACCAGAACCTGAACTACAATTCTGAACTATTAACTTATATCATATCTAGCAAGCTTAATGCTGAGAAATGCTGAGATCAGTAATTAATACAGGTTTTCTATTGCTTGCAGCCCTTCAGATTCAAAAGCAAAAGCGTGTTTTTGACCACGTAGAGGTGCTGCTCTGGCACCTTTTCTATAGCTTGTTAAAATAGCTAGACCCCTTTCCAGAAGTGGTTCTGACCGATTCTGGAGAACCGGTAGCGGAAATTTTGAGTAGTTCGCAGAATCAGCAAATACCACCTCTGGCTGGCACCGCCCCAGTGGTGGGTTTCAAAAATTGTTTGAACCTACTCTGTGGGTGTGGCCTCCTTTGTGGGAGTGGCTTGTCACCCATTTGACCGGATGGGAGTGGCTTGCCACCCATGTGACCGGATATGAAGATGCCGACGACACTTGTCAGAACCACCTTAAATTACCCCACACGCAGCACTGGCATGCATAAGAATATGATGTAAACTTGTTTTTTAAAAGGCATCTTTGGTTTGCGTTAAAACAACTTCAACACACGCAATGTTCTGATTGCACCACAAATGCAGTAGTCATCCATACCTTTCACAGAGGCACTGAGTTTTATAAATATGAGCATGATAGTGTAGAATAATCATATCCAAGGACCAGTGGTGGGTTTCAAAATTTTTTGGAACCTCTTCTGTAGGTGTGGCCTGCTTCCCAGGTCCACTGGTCGAACCTCTTCTAACCGGTTTGGTAGATTTGACGAACTAGTTCTACCGAATAGGTGCGAACTGGTAGGAACCCACCTCTGCACCGCCCCCAATCTATTCGCTGTCTCCCGAGACCCAGGTGATTGCCTGGGTCTTCTTTTGTTGCCCTGCACAGGAGAATTTTACCTCCCAAAGACCCATCAGATCCAACAGATTAGGCCTCCTCCGGATTCCATCTATCGGCCAATGTCGATTGGCGACTACCCAGAGGAGGGCCTTCTCTGTGGCTGCTCCGGCCCTCTGCAATGAACTCCCCGTGGAGATTCGGACCCTCACCTCCCTTCAGGCTTTCCGTAAAGCCGTTAAAACCTGGCTGTTCCGGCAGGCCTGGGGTTGACGAGTTCCCTTCCCCGCTCGAATTGTGTGACTGTGGATTGTTTTTAAAAAGTGTTTTCTCTGTATCTGCCTGTTGTGTTGCCTTGTCTGTACTACCCCCCCCCCCGGGTTTGTTAGCCGCCCTGAGTCCCTCTGGGAATAGGGTAGCATAGAAATGAAATAAACCTACAACCTATAACCTAATGGAGCTGGAAAGCAGCTAATGAGGTGGGGAGGGAATGGGGATTTTGCAGTATCCTTCCTCTGCCACAACCACCAAACCAGACCCACAGAACCAGTAGTAAAAAAAAATGAATCCCACCACTGCTCCTTTCCCCAACATCTGTGCTACAAAAGACATGGCTAGGTTAGGGAGTTGCTGAGAGATGATCTTGAGAACATCTAGATACACCTAGGCACATTTTGCCTTTGAATCCCAAGCCCTGGGCAGTCTCTTTGAAGGATGAAGTAGACTCCCAAATTTCAATAAACGTATCTGTAGCATTTGGCTACATTGAACAGCGATGCATTTAAATGTCACATAGGAAAACAAAGCCAAGCGTAAATAGGTAAGCAGCTTACCTCTTTCTGTCCTCTCCAACTCAATTATTAGACCCCTGTGATTACTTGAAGAAAATGCACTTTTCAGATGCAAATCGTACTTCAATCATAAATTGGAAATTAAAGTAAATTTGCAATCCTTTGGAGTCAGGTATTATAAATATGCTGATAACATTCACTTCTAGCATATGTATGTATAGAAAACCCCTTTATACTTCAACAGGTGGGATCTGCAGCAAAATGTCACTGTTCAATGTCCCATTCAGTCAGCCTTTCTCCATCCCAGAATTCATAATCCTATTCATCTTTTTACCTGGTTTCCCACCGCACCCCAGTACCCTGAGGCCATTGAACATATTTAGTCCTCATTAAACTGCTGGAGGGAGGGAGATACAGCTTTAGGGTTTTTCTTTCTTTCTTTCAAAAGTTTATGTGTAATTCTACAAACTGTGGGAAACATTAAACTCCTACTTACTTTATGTAGATGCTAACAAACAAGCTGTTTATTGCCGGAGTAATGCTGCAGAAAAATGTAAATGAACTAGAGAGAACAATCCTGCTCCAGCACTTTCTAATAAATGCAACTATGGAAATCTCACAGTTCTTGTCATTTTATATATTCCATAATTTCAGTTACGGGGAGGAAAAAACCCAGATTCTAACAAAATCAGTAAAACAGTCAGGCTTAGAGAGATCCCAAGGATACTTTGGTTTGAGGAAACTTCAATGTAATCCCCATATTGAAACAATACACAAATCAAAATGCGGATTTGTTTTGAAGCCAAGAATTGAACCCGGTGGCGGAAACTGCTTTGGTCGCACTGACCGATGATCTCTGGAGAGCCAGAGATGGGGGCCATTCCTCCGTCCTAGCTCCTTGACCTCTCAGCGGCCTTCAATACCATCGACCATGGTATCCTTCTGCGACGGTTACAAGAGGTGGGGGTGGGAGGCATCGTTCTTTGGTGGTTCTCCTCCTACCTCTTGGACAGGTCGCAGTCAGTGTTGGTTGGAGGGCAGAGGTCGACCCCTAGCCCCCTTAAATATGGGGTGCCACAGGGTTCGGTCCTGTCCCCCCTCCTGTTTAACATCTACATGAAGCCGCTGGGTGAGATCATTCGGCGGCACGGTATAAAATTTCACCAGTATGTGGACGATACTCAGTTGTATCTGTCCGCCCCGTGCCAACTCAGTGAAGCGGTTGACGTGATGTGTCAGTGCCTGGAGACTGTCAGGGTCTGGATGGGAGTAAACAAACTTGCTCTCAATCCTGACAAGACCGAGTGGCTTGTGTTTTTCCCTCCCAATAATTGGCCATGTTCTCCAACTCTCATGCTGGGGGGTGAAATTATGCGCCCTTCAGACAGGGTTCGCAATTTGGGAGTCCTCCTGGATCCACAGCTGACTTTAGATCACCATTTGTCAGCTGTGACCAGGGGGGCATTTGCCCAGGTTCGCCTGGTGCACCAATTGTGTCCCTACCTGAACAGGGAGGCTCTCACAACAGTCACTCACGCCCTTGTGACCTCAAGACTGGACTACTGCAATGCGCTCCACATGGGGCAGCCCTTGAAGAGTGTTCGGAGACTTCAGCTGGTCCAGAATGCAGCCGCGCGAGCGATTGTGGGTGTGCCTCAGTACACCCACGTTACACCTATCCTCCGCGAGCTGCACTGGTTGCCTATTGGTCTCCAGATAGGCTTCAAGGTGCTAGTCGTCACTTATAAAGCCCTACATGGTATTGGACCTGGGTACTTGAGAGACCGTCTCCTGCCGATTACCTCCCAAAGACCCATTAGATCCCACAGATTAGGCCTCCTCCGAATTCCATCTACTGGCCAATGCCAGCTGTCAACCACCCAGAGGAGGGCCTTCTCTGTGGCTGCTCTGGCCCTCTGGAACGATCTCCCTGTGGAAATTCGGACCCTCACCACCCTTCAGGCTTTCTGTAAAGCCGTTAAGACCTGGCTGTTCCAGCAGGCCTGGGGCTGTTGAGTTCCATCCCCACTTGAATTTGTGCGCTTGTTGAGACCTTTTTAAATTGTTTTGTACTGTTGTTTGTTTCTGTTGCCTTCCCTTTTGTATTGTTCCCTCCCCTTCCCTTGGTTTTGTTAGCCGCCCTGAGTCCCTCAGGAGTAGGGCAGCATACAAGTTAAATAAAACCTAAACCTTCTAAAAACTTTGTAGACTTTCCAACTATTTCATTATTTGTGGTGTCTCTTACATTATTTGGGATAACTTCTATAGAAGATGATTGCTAAGCACAGAGCACTAACACTAATATATTAGCTGGTCCCTGATTCTTTTGCATTAACCATTAAAATCTCTGAATGTCAGAGCTACTTTTGGGTAAAGGTAAAGGTTCCCCTCACACATATGTGCTAGTCATTCCTGACTCTAGTGGGTGGTGCTCATCTCTCTTTCAAAGCCAAAGAGCCAGCGCTGTCCAAAGATGTCTCTGTGATCATGCGGCCAGCATTACTAAATGCCGAAGGCGCACTGAACACTGTTACCTTCCCATCAAAGGTAGGTCCTATTTTTTACATGCTTTTGAACTGCTAGTTAGACAGAAGCTGGAACAAATAACAGGATCTCACCCCATTAAGCAGCACTAGGGATTCAAACTGAATTGCCAACCTTTCTGATCGCCAAGCTCAGCATCTTAGCCACTGAGGATCTTAGCTACTTTGGGTAACAACACTAATATTGCTGTGGGGATCAGGAATTTTTCTCTACACTTAGTGGCCACCCACAAGTCTTAACTTTGCTGTATGAAGGGGAATACTACATTTCTATGATGGTCCTGCCTATCCAAGTGAGAGTTCAGTTTAGCTACCTGATCTCTGAATAAGATTCAAGGCTGAGTCAAAGCTTACTGTTAAATTCTGCACAGTTGGATATATTCAATAATTATAGAATAGATACCAAGCTACTGTTTCATCTGCTAATTAACCAACTGAATGTTGTCAGCATGATGAACTCTTGGTACAACTTTTGTATCTCTGTACATTTGCCAGGGATGAAGATCTCCTTTCCTGGAGGAGCTGAGCTATTACTGAAACCAATGATAAAAGCTTTATCTGCAGGTAAACTTCCTTTTGTCAGTTTGAGACTTGAAGCATGTCAAATTAAACTAATTCTAAATTAAATTTGCTCTTAAACCACATGTTGTGATTGGACCCTGACATATTTAAGACTTCCATTTTAGCTCCTGTCTAGCAGTCTTGGATACAACAAGCATGCCAGATTCCACTCTGGCTTTACTTTGGTCTAATGGACTCCACTTGTTCTGACCGAGGCTTCCCGAGGCATGAAGCAAACTCCTTGTCCCAACAAAAAAACCTTTCATTATTTACTGTGAATTCTGCTCAATCACATCCAGCAAAGTCTTTCAAGGGAGGATTTAGAGTCACAGATCTTATCTGGCTTGGAGAGCTGACAGGCTGATATCTGCAAAACCTGGCAAAAAATCTTGGAGAGTCACAAATCAATTAAGTGAACTAATTGTCTCCTGCAAACTCCATCTCCCCCTTTGTTCCTCTTTTATTTCCTCTGGGAGGGGCCATTCATTGTCCACCTGTGACCTTACTCCCAAGTCAACCCCTGTTCTTTAGCTGTTTCCTTTGTCTGGCAACTCTGCACATGTGCACACTGGGAACAGGCTCCAGCTTTTTGTCTGCCTCATTGATATCTGACTCTGAAGGCAGCTGATAACTAACATATGGCTCTGGCCTCCACTCTGCCTCCGACACAAAGCCCTCATCAGAGCCTTCCCCAGACTCCAGGACTGGTCCATGTTCCTCCCCAACCCTCTCACTGTCCAAATGTGCTGCCAGCTCCGCTGGCCACTGGTGGGACACAACAACACCAATGCCACATCAAATTAGGTCAGTTTGCTTTTACAACTAGGCTCTATTCCTTACAATGGAAAGGGCAGAGTAAACAGTTACTAAAACAAAACATTGATAATCCATGTTACAGACAAGGATAGACTACGAAAGAAAAACAAGCAAACAAATGACTCATGTGAGAAGCAAGGTATCCTGTATCCATGCAAGCACTGAAAAAAGTCAATTCACTCATTCTCTCATTCACTCATCCATCATCTTTATGTGCTGAATGATTTCCAGTATAGATGAAGATTTCACTAGTATACATTGCAATATATTTCTTTGGCGAAATAGCATTTCAGCTACTATTGGCTTGATTGAGTTAAATTCCAACTACCTATCTTTAAGATTGCTTCAAGGCCTGGAATTCCAGACCTTCAGGGCCCCAGGCTTACTTCTGACAGGCAACATCATCTAGAGTTTCATAGATTATTCATTTTAATAGTTTTCATAGCGGCATTCGAAAATGAAGTAAGAGAGAAGAAAAAAGAAACACAGCTTGATTTTCAACTCCCATGTCGAGTTTGCAATTCCAGCAGCTTGAAAAATCATCTATTGACTTGTCAACAGAGCCAATTTGATCTGAAGCTAGTGAAAGAAAAATAGATATTATATATGGAACCCCACTATGGCATTTTTACAGTCATGTTTCCTTTTCCAACTGTGCTTTAATTTGTTAGACTTTCAGTCACACGTGGGTATGGTTTCCTGGGAGACCAGTCTTTTAAGCCACAGTTCAAAACACCAAGCAGACTGGAAGTGGAATGTAATTAAACAAACAAAAATGGAATGTAGGAATATTTCTGTAAAGCATTTATAACTTATTTCCTTTTTCCAGCCCTCCCTCCCCATCTCCCTCTCTCTTCCTTTCTTCCTTCTCACCCTCCTTCCTTCCTTCCTTCCTTCCTTCCTTCCTTCCTTCCCTCCCTCCCTCCCTCCCTCCCTCCCTGTTTAACATTTATACTTTCCTGCTTCTCACCTTCTATTCTAAGAGGGTCCACGTATGCCTTCTTGCAGACAACTAGAGCTTTACAGGTATGATGGATTTTTTCACCTCCCACAAAGGCAATGAGTTAGCTGCAATCAGTTCTTTTCCTGGGTAGTATTGGAGAGTTTCAGTGGCTGGCTCCAAATCTTCTATTTGCATATTCACTGTATACATTATTCATTATCAGATTTAAAATACTACTGAGCAAGTCTAGTTTGGTATTAATATGTCAAAAATGTGTACACATTAGCTGTTGTGTGTACTTCCAGGAAAGTCTTCACTCTTGCACGCAAGGTAAGGATACTTCCTCAAATCCAGGTTCGAGTCCAATTTGAGGCACTTTTTGTGAATAAGGCTGTTAAAACATACTTAAGGTTGAGGACTTCCTGGGAGGAGCTTACTGGTGGGGGCAGCAAAAAATCAGCTGCCTCCGAATTCCTGGCTACGTACCTGTTTAGAGGATCTTCCATCTGACGTCTTATCAGGTTTTCTTATCCTTCAGGCAAGAGGGAAAGAAGAAACTGTTTTGCTGGCAAATGCTCTTCGATTTTTGCAGCTTTTGTGCTTGCAAGGAAAGGGGGGCTAGCCCAAGGCAGAACGGCTGTCCGTGCTGGGAACTTCAAACTGCCTTGTGCAGGACAAAGTAGGTCTCTCCCACTCTGCTCTAAGTTTTGTTTGATTTAATCTTATCACGAGCTGAATCCGTTTACTGCGAGGACAATAATTGCTTATCAACATTTTAGCTTCTTCTCTTTTTCTCCTCCGAAAAATTATTTACTCAGAGGCTTTTAAAATGGCGCCGAGCAGGCTGGTTTCTCCGGTAATAACGAACACTTTTTGCTAATTCTCACAAGACTTCAAAAGAATTCAAAACAAAAGAGATAGCTTATCAAATGTTTTGGTTTCACAATAGAAGAATTTTACTCCTTCATTAACTTTGCTTATTTGGAAGTTAAATGGTGATGAATCTGTTGAACGGTCTTGTTACAATGTTTACTCACTGAAAGTTTTGCCAAGCCTTAAACTTCAAAATAAAAGCCTCTTTACTTAAAGCTGCATATTTAGGCGATAGAGTTTTATTAACTGCAGGCAGACAAATTTTGAAATGGCCTCAAAACCAAATATTAACTTGAAGTCATCACCCTCTACTTCCAGGGGCACATCCTCAGTGCCTGGCACAAAGCTGCAGCCTCCGCTTCCTACGCCCCCTGCTGGGGATGTGTTAACGAAAGAATTTTTTCTGAGTAATCTAAGCGAGGCTCTTAATGCACAGACAATTAAAATGGAAGATAAATTTAGAGATAATAGAGAGGAGAGAAAAGAGGAAATAAAAGAAATGAAAGAAGAAATTAAAAGTGAAATTAAAAGTGAAATAAAAGGACTTAAACAGGAGTTGTATGAGAAATTTGAGGCTAAGGTTGATAAAATTAGAGACGACATGCTGAGTCTTGTAACTGTATTAACAGAACATATTTCTGGAGTGGAAGATACTCTAGAGGTTCTTAATGATGCCAATGCTAACTTGACATTGAAAACAGAGGTGGTGGAACAAAAAGTGGAAAATGCTGAAAAAGAAATTATTATGATACAGTACCGACAAATGGAGCTCGCATTAAGAGTAAGGGGGCTGCGTGAGGAGAAACAGGAGAACCTGAAACAGATCCTATCGGAAGCTTTTGACCGCCTGATGGGAAGACCAGGGACCAACCAAGGCTGGCAAATTGACAAAGCTTACCGCGTTAACTCCTGGCTGGCAAAGCAGAAGCAGCTTCCTCGAGACATCGTTATATATTTTACTACAAGAGAGTTCAGAAATATGGTACTGCAAGCGTCTTATAACACTAAGCTTCAAATTGGCGGTCAAGACCTGGCTGTTTTGAAAGAGATACCACCTCAAATGTTAAGAGCCAGAAGAGACTACGCTTTTTTGGTCGAAGAACTCAGAAACCGTCAGATACAGTATAGATGGGATGCACCATTCGGCATCATATTTACATTTGATAAGCAAAGGTACCGCCTCAACTCTGTATGGAAAGCCCGAGATTTTTATTACAATATATTGAAGGCCGGACACCCTGCACCATCTGGACCTAGAGAAAGACCACAAGAAGGACAGGATAGACAGCAAACTACACAACCACCAGACAAGATGGAGCATCTCTCTTCTCTAGAAGTGCAAGGTGCTATGGAACCAAGACCTAGCCGCATGACTACTAGACGTATGGAGAAACAAGCTAAGAAGCAACAGTATCAACAATCATCGGCCATCGATCAAGGAACTACAACAACAAATCTGGAAGCAGTGGGAGGAGCTAAACCTAAGGTTAAACAGGCCGTGCAGGAAGCTCTAAAAATGCTTCAACCAACCAAAGATGACAACTAAGATTTTAACATGGAATGTCAACGGACTGAACTCTCCACAGAAGAGGAAGAAAATATTTCATTATCTTAAACAGTTTAAGAACGATGTAATTTGTTTGCAAGAAACTCATATCAAGTCAACTGATCAAAAATATTTGATCAACTCAAAACTTGGTCAACATTTTGCAGCTTCTGCTATGGAAAAGAAGAATGGTATAGTTGTATACTTAAGAAAAGATATGAAAGCTGAATTAATAGAAGCAGATCCCTTCGGAAGATATATTGCTTTAGACTTAATCTTAGAAGGGAAAAAGACATTACTTTTGGGAATTTATGCACCCAATCAACAGCAAGATAGATTCTATAGAAATCTTCATGCTAAATTAGTACAGTGGGACTATAGTTCCTGTATACTATTGGGTGACTGGAATGGAGTGATAGACACTAAGAGAGATAAGAAGATTTCCCGCCTAAATACCAAGATGCGAGCAAAGTTACCCAAATCCTTCTTTGACATTATGGATGATTTTGAATTGAGAGATATCTGGCGAGAAAGAAATGCAGAGGAATATGACTTCACTTTCTTCTCGGACAGGCATCAATCCCTTTCAAGGATTGATTTTATTCTAACCACTAATGATTTGCTTTCTAGGGTCAAGAAAACAAAGATTGCAGCTAGAGTCCTTTCGGACCATAACCCAGTTTGGATGGAGTTGGGAAGGGCAGTGCAGGCAAGAAGGTTTTGGAGACTGAATGAAAATTTATTTAGATATGAAAACTATATTAATGATTGTAAAAAATTACTATCTGAATATTTTGTTTTGAATATGAATAAGGGTACATCTATGGAATTTGTATGGGATGCAAGCAAAGCGTATATGAGAGGAGTTTTGATGAATATAAACAAAACACATAGAAATAAGCAAGGGTTAAAACGAACAGAACTGGAAGAGGAAATTAAGAGAAAAGAGCTGGAGTTAACAAGGAAACCAGACGATACAAAGGTTAAGGAAACTATTAACATATTAAAATCTCAATTTGACATGTTGATCTCTGACCAGGTAGCTACTAATTTATTATATGCAAAACACAATACTTTTTGTAATGCAAACAAACCTGGCAGATGGTTAGCTTATCAGATTAGGAAAAAAAGGAAAACTCGAAATATATCTAAACTGATTTACAGAGGGAAGGAGGTGTTCCAACAGGAAGAGATTCAAAAGGCTTTCTGGGAATTTTTTACAGAACTGTATAAAGGGGATAAAATTAATGGTTTAGACATAGACAAATATTTAGACAAGGAGAAAATACCTTCAGTTAGAGAAGAACACAGGCAAAAATTGAATCAACCAATAACCTCGGGGGAAATCCTGCAGGTAATTAAGCAATTAAAGCCAGGGAAAGCACCAGGTACAGATGGCTTGACAGCGGTTTACTATAAAAACTTACAGTTAGAAATGGTAGAACCTCTTAGAGAATTATTTAATATGATTCAAACGGAAGGTAAAGTCCCTCCATCTTGGAAGACAGCGTTTATATCTTTGATACCCAAAGAAGATCAAGATACTACTCAACCCAAAAATTATAGACCCATTTCATTACTGAATGTAGATTATAAAATTTTTACTAAAATATTAGCAAATAGGTTAATGTTGGTCATTCAACAATTGATACATACGGACCAAACAGGTTTTATACAAGGGAGACAGATGAAAAGTAATGTCAGATTAATTATTAATGCATTAGAATATTTGGGAAAGAACAACCAGATCCCTGCTGCGTTTATATTTTTGGATGCTGAGAAGGCCTTTGATCGAGTTAACTGGCAATTTCTGCTGAAGATATTGCAAAAAATGCAGATAGGAGATAATTTTTTACAGTCAATTAAAGCAATATACCAACAGCAAACAGCACAAATCATAGTCAATGGAAGTTTAACAGACTCTATTCAAATTGGAAAAGGTACAAGACAGGGTTGTCCTTTGTCCCCATTATTGTTTATTATAACTTTGGAAGTATTGTTGAATAAAATACGGGGCTTGGATGGTTTAAAAGGGATCAAGATTAGGCAGCAAGAATATAGAGTCCGCGCTTTTGCGGATGATTTGGTCATAATATTGGAACAACCGCAGGAATCCAGTATGGTTTTAATGAATACGATTAATCAATATGGTCAAGTGTCTGGCTTTAAAATAAACTTAGGAAAAACCAAAACATTAGCTATAAATATGAATATTAAACAAAAGGAAGAATTAGGAGTGATGCTAGGATGTGAGGTAGTTAAAAAAGTCAAATATCTTGGAGTTAACATTTTAACTTCAAATGGGAAGTTATATAAGCATAATTATGAACCACTTTGGCATAGCGTACAGACAGAGATGAAAAAATGGGAGAAATTGCACTTATCTTTGCTGGGCAGGATAGCGGCAGTGAAAATGAACATTTTACCAAAATTTTTATTTCTTTTCCAAATGTTACCTATACTTAAAAAAGATGTGAACCTTTTAGAATGGCAGAAGGGTATCAACAAATTTGTGTGGGCAGGAAAGAAGCCGAGGGTAAAGATGAAAATAATGCAAGATGTACGTGAGAGAGGAGGACTGAAACTACCTAATTTAAAACTATATTATGATGCAGTGGCATTATCTGTAATTAGTGATTGGATTCATTTAACCAATGATAGAATATTGAACATTGAGGGACATGATCTGGTATTTGGTTGGCACGCTTACCTGTTATTCAACAAAAAATTGGATAAGAACTTTAAAAGTCATATTTTAAGAAATGCTTTATTGCGGGTTTGGAAGAAATACCAATATAAATTAAATGACAAGATACCCATGTGGGCAATTCCTAGACATGCAATTGAAAATATGAATACAGCACAAAAACAGGACAGATTTACTTACAGACAGCTTCTTACCCCGGAAAGGGGGGTATTACAATTAAAATCTTTAGAGGTATTAAAAGAGGAGAAGGTAGTTCAAACATGGTTCCAGTATGGGCAATTACAGGCTAGGTGGAAAATAGATCAAAAAATTGGTTTTATTCAAGTTGAGGATAATCTGTTTAAACAAATAAGAGATCAAAGCTTAATGCATATAAAGAGGATATATAATGTATTAATACAGATGGATTCGGAAACAGAATTAGTTAAAGATTGTATGATAAAATGGGCTCAAAATATTGAGGAACCAATAATGTTGGATACATGGGAAAGAATTTGGGTAAGAAATGTGAAATTTACACAAGCTCAAAATCTGAGAGAAAATTTTTACAAGATGTTCTACAGATGGCATTTAGATCCTAAAAAGTTGGCTTCTATGTATCCGAATGTACAGCCTAAATGTTGGAGGTGTGGTTCTCTCGATGCTACATATTATCATATATGGTGGACCTGCCAAAAGGTTAAGGCATTTTGGATAAAAATATGGTGGGTCATGCAAAATGTTTTTAAAAGAAGGATAAAGTTTATTCCTCAGTTATTTTTACTAGGTATATGTACTGATTTTACAGTGGTAGAGACCAATTTGATTTTGCACCTGATAACTGCAGCAAGACTGTTGGTGGCGCAATATTGGAAGAAGGAAGACTTGCCTACAATCCAAGAATGGACATTGAAAGTAACAAACTTAGCTGAAATGGCTAAAATATCGGCATATCTCAAAGATCATTCAAATGAGAGATATAAACGAGACTGGAAAAAATGGATTGACTATATACAAAATAAATACGGGACTAAGAAATTCCAGTTAGCCTATGCTTAAGATCAGAAATGATTTAAACTGTTAAAAGTCAGTTCAGTAAGAAGAAGCTAAGTTCAATCTAGAATGTCATTAATTTCTTTATTTCTTTTTTCTCAATAGATTTTAGACTGTGTTAGTTAAAAATCCATACCGTGTACGGGTTCTGGGAAGTCGGGGGGGGGGAAGGAGGAGGGGGGATGGGGGGGTGGAGGGAGGGAGGGGTATACACAACAAAAAAAAATTGTACTTCAATGTCTTAATGATTGACAAATGATGACATATTTGTGTTTTTTTTTAAAGAAAAATAAAAAAGTTCTCTTAAAAAAAAAAAAACATACTTAAGGTTAACTAAAGTTTTAGTAAATCCTTGAGTCTCTGGGTTCAAAAAGTACTATTCATTGTTCTCCCACAGAGCCACTAATTAGGTTTCTTGCTTGGGGTAGGGATATTTTTATGATTTGAAAGCTGAAAGACTTTTTTCTACCTTTGAAATCAGAATCAGCATGCCGATGGACTTAATAAGCAAGAACGCAGAGCAAAATTCCTGAAAGGTTCAATTCTCTAACTTGACCATTGCATATGTATGTGGATATGGTTACTGCAAACATCCCAAATGCTTTTCGGACCAGGGGTCACCAACCTTTTGGGCTTCAGGGACCACTACATTCATAATTTTAAATCCCACAGACCACTAATATGATTTTTTAAAAAAAGATAAATAGTATTTAGTGCAATATAAAAATGCAATCCACCACATTTTCTCGTGGACTACCAGTTGGTGACTGCTGCTTTAGACTCCTCAAGAAGGAAATTTTAAGAAATGAAATTGCCAACACTTCTAGCAAACCATACTGGAACTACCTTTGAAGTGACTGCAATACTGCCAAAATATTTGAAGGCAGAATTGGAAAAGATGCAGGAAAGAGGAACTAGGATGATCAGTGGCCTGAAAAAATTCTATTTTGTGGAAAGGTGGCATGGAGAAAGAAGATAAGGAGGCTGTTTGTTTCTCTCTCTCAGAAGAGTAGAATCTGGGATTATACGATGAGTCTGAGTAGTAGATTCTGATTCAGAGGAGTAAAAGGAAACACTTCTCACTTGGCACAGAGTTAACTATAGATTATAGTGTTGGAAGACACTGCGATGGTCCTCAATGAGGAAAAAGCTATTATGGCTATTAAGCATTTCAAGACTCAGTTGCCGGGCAAAACAGCTAGGAGAATGTATCTGGGCTTCCCGTAAGCTCTGTCGCTTGCTGGTCTTCCTTCAGGGCATAATTAAAGCATATTAAAGAGCTTAATTCACTTCTGAAGAGTAATCATATTTTTTTAAAATGCCTTGGCAGGAAGGCTTTTAGTGTAGCCCTTTAGCGCTAAAGTGCAGTGGCAAAAGGAAGAAACGAGTAAAGAAGTCATGATACGAAGCAGAGAGAGCCTCATATCAATTATCAACTTCCTGAACATGGATATGAATGATCAAGGATTTTGTGTATTGTTAAGTGAATCAAACTGATTTGCATTTCCCACACTAATACATTATTTGGAACAGATATTTGCATTTGCACATTTATAGATTTTGATTTAAAAAATTAAAACAAAAACAGGCAAAAGATAAGTATTTGTGGGAAACAAAGTTAGTTCAGGATCCTTTGAAAACAGAGATTGGTCCAGAAATGGGATAGAACAGGGCTGAATGAGCAAATAAAACACAACAGAGAAGAACAAATGGATGCCATGCCTCAAAATTGTTCATGGCTAGAATCTTTAAGGCTTTCTTATATTTGAAGTATTATGGGCATTTTGGGTTTGATACAGGGAAGAATACTAATATTAAGTTTACTTGTGCTCTCATCTGTAAAAAAAAAGCTGTATTGCTCTTCTGGTGAAGAAATGGCATATTGAAGATGACTCTGCTAAAAGGAGAAGGAGAGAACCTGAGACTGTCTACAAATCCTCAATACAGTTGCTTCTTACAAGATGGCCACAAGCTCCAGCAGGTTTAGAGCTATGAGAGATGAGGGAATAACCATCAGTGTGTTCAAACCATGGTCAGCTCCTGGAAAAGAACACTGGGTTCATGTACTTCCTTTGCTAATCAGTTTTGCAAATTGCTTGTCAACTGTTTTTCAGCCATTGGGGAAATGTTTATTTATTTATTTGGTTTGTCAAACATGTACAGGATAACAGGTACAAGTATAAATATGGACACGAACAAAGGAAATGAGTACAAATAAATGGGGACAGTAGGACAGGGATGGTGCACTTATGCATGCCCCCTTTATGGACTTCTTAGGAATGGGGTGAGGTCCATGGTAGACAGTTTAAGGTTGAAGTTGTGGGGGTTTGAGGTTGAAGAATTGAAGATTGTTCAATATTGGGTGAGTTTTCTTCAATCCTTAGTAAAAGCAGTTTTAAGTTTAAGGGTTTTTTTAAAAAAGCTTTTGGAATAAATAGAAAAAGAGTGATTAGAACTTTTCAGATTGAAATTGATCTAAAATGGATTTTAGATAACTTTCCTAATTTTTTGTGAGAAGGATCAAAGAACAAAAAAAAAGGAAATCAAATACTAGGATATTATATGAGGGAACTTCAGATCAAGATTTTTAAAAGTAAAAAGAAGGAATATAAGATTGATTTATTTGATCAAGGTAAAAATCAATACATTATTATCTTTGATAACTCTTAACAGACATATATTCATATTAATTAGGTTTAATATTTTGCATTATTTATAAATATTAATTTATATTTATTAATTAAATTAATTGGTAATTTAAGGATTTGTTTATAGACAAGAGTTGTTATATAGGAAGAAGAGATCATTTCTTGTATTTTAAGAGACGGTGATAAATTATTTTAAATGTTTATACTTTTGTAAGCGGGCCCCATCATTTCTTTATGTGTCTTCTTTTTTCTTATAAGCTTAATTTTTCTCTCTGTTCTATTTTCTGCATTTTCCATTTTTCCTTTTTATTTTGTATTAATTTGTATTTTTAATTATTGTATTTTAATGCAATTATTATTATAAAAATCAGTTTGTAGTAAAGCCTGGAACTGATATATTTGAACCCTCAGCATCATTTTTTTTTTACTTTAGCTTCTACTTATACTGGAAATTCTTCATCCTTCAATATTTGCCTGGCTTCATTTCTGAAAGCTTCTAACACTTTTCAATCATTTTTTTTTATTAATTTCATAGGTTGATTAATCTTTTATTCCATTTCTTTGCTACTTTGCCACTTCATTGGTGATCCCCTTCTAATCTCTACATCTTGCTTTTCATTATTTTATTTTGTTTTTAGATGATTCATTTTATTTTATTTTTTAAATCAAATCTAATTAGGAATTTTTAGAACTGTTTAAATGTCAATGGGAATCGAATACATTTAATATGCACATTGAACCATGGTAGAATTAATATTCCTCACTTCATTCTTTGGGTGTGTTGGCGGAGGAATTAACTGTTCAAAGGGATGCTCTGCAGGAAACTTCATCCAGGCAAAATGCAACTTCTAAGCTGACTCACCCATATACAGTCTCTCTCTCTCTCTCTCTCTCTCTCTCTCTCTCTCTCTCTCTCTCTCTCTCTGACTGTCTGTGAGAGAGAGTGAGAGAATGAGAGAGAGAGAGAGAAAGAATGAGAGAGAATGAAAGAGAGAAAATGAGAGCATGAGAGAGAGAGAATGAGAGAGAATGAGAGAGAATATGAGAAAGTGCGTGTGTGTGTGTGTGTGTGAGAGAGAGAGAGAGAGAGAGGGAAAGAGAGAGAAAAACTGCATGCCAAAATAACCACAAATGTAGAGTATGAGTACACGTGAACTGAAAATAGACTGGATGGAGGCCAATCTCCTTACCATTCAAACAGTTGAGCAGGTAAGCATAGTCCAAAATGGCATATTGCCGCCTCGCTCATCTCAGGAGGAAGAAGGGGGTGGGCAAAAAAACTTCTGAAAGAAGCTTCTCAAGAAAAAGCTAAAAGATTTATGTGATCTGAAGGGAAACCAGAAGCTTCTCAACATTCAGGCAAGTGTATGTGGGCATAAAAAAAATAATTACGTGCTCTTCAATTCTGAGGGCTGAAATTAAAGTGAGAGAAAAAGTAGCAAAGACAACACTAAATGAAAAGAGCAGCAACCAGGAGATTTGCCTTGCTCTGAGCTCTTTGCCCAACAGTTTACCACATATAACCTCTGGTTCAAAGTGCCTCATTGAGGCAAAGCTTCACTGCTTTTCATAGGCTCAGTAATTAAATTGCAGCTTCAGAAAGTTAATTTTACAGTTTTTTTTTTCTGCCAGTCTTTGCAGTTCTCGGTGATATGGGTGAAAGGAACATGCAGTGGACAGATTTCTTTACTTTTAAATTACTTCTGAAAACTCTATCTGTCCTACATAGTATTCCAAATATACTGTGGAAGATTGGCGTAGCCAATTGGCAACCTTAAACACTCAAAGAGCTACAAAATTGGTAACCGGAAGCCTCCCATTCAATTCTGGAGCCAACCAGAAGTTCAGTTCCCCACCATTGAGTTTCCTCCTAGTGCGGCATCCTTTTTCCTCTACCTGTCCTAATTGAAAGCCCTATCAATTGTGGAGCTGACCAGAAAACTCACCCCTTGCCATAGAGTCTCCTCCTGGCACGCTGTGCTTTCCCTCTCCCAACCAGAAGCTTCTCTCAAAATTGTGGTGCTGACTGGAGACAGGGAGCCACAGCAGAGGGATGAAAGAGCCACATGCGGCTCCAGATCCACAGATTGCTGACCCCTGCTTTAGAGGAATACTACTGAGTTCCAATTCATAATGGGAACAAGGTGGGCTTTCTAATGAAGCAGCCACAACTGCATCTTTTCTAATGGGACCTGTTTCAATGGCAAATGGAACTTGTGTAACAGAGACCTGCATGAATGAGTGGGCACCAGGAGCATATTTACAATGTGATGTTTGGGTTTAAGAAACTTTGAGCTGGCAAAAAAACCTCATAGAGAAACATAAGCTATGTTTTCTTTTTAAAGATCCAGCTATTAGAGGATGTCAACAATCTACCCAGAAGCCCTAAAGAGGACTAGAATATTAATACCAAAAGAGAGAACCAACGCAGTACATTTCCTCAAGCTCTGGAACTTTGCTTTGGGACATCGAGATACTCAGTGCAATGAAAGAGGTAAAAGGTAAAGGTTTCTGTTTTGAGTAATGTTCAATTCTAGGGCACAACATCTCTATACCTTGACCAGTGTTATCCAAAGGTAATTTCCATAGTCTTGTGGCCAGTATGACTACATGCCAAAGGAGCACAGAATGCTGTTACCTTCCAACCAAAGGGGTACCTACTGTATTGATCTACTTGCATTTGCATGTTTTCAAACTAAGTGGGCAGGAGCTGGGGCAAGGAATGGGAGCTCACCCCGTTGCATGCAGTCTCAAACCCAGACTGTCAGCTTTCCACCTGGCCAGCTCTGTCTTTAACCACTGAGCCATCGTGCACCCATAAAGAAAGAAATCAGAGACAAATGCAAGACCTAGAGTGCTATTTTTAGTATTCCAGAAATACAAGAGGACTTTTCAGTTCTCTCCTTCTTAACATCACTTTATTTTACTCACAATTTCTTTTCATAGGCTGAGGACCCTGCTTATGGAAGAGGGGAAATACATTTGTTCACCTATTTTCCTTGTACCCATGGAAACATTTTCTACACAGGCATAAATTCCAGATTTGGTGCTGTCTTGCTGTTGCCATTTCAGTGGGAGGAAGGTAAAGTCACTTTTGGTAGATATATAATATTCTTACGATCACCCAATCAAAGAGTTATTTAGGGGAGAAGATTGAAAGAAAGAAAATGGCTGTGTGGAGTTTTGATTAAGTAACAATTTGAAGTAATGTTCCCTTTTGAAATGCTGGGTCAGATTGACTATGTCAGTTCAATCTGAATACTGAAATTAATGTTTGCTCTTTTCACAGGGTCAAACTGGCCAACCAAATAAGCTCTTCAGAGAAGTTGCATGATTTGCTGTGAGACTTCGGAATGAGGTGATGTTTTGAGGAAGAATATGGCTTCTTCACACGGGCCTGATAGTCATATTTATATAGTTATATATAAAGAGACTTTAGATCAGTGGTGTAAGAAGATTAACAAAAGCTGAAATATGTCCACAATTTTGAAGTGTTTTCTAGCTAGAGAGCCAACTAGAGAATGCTATAGGTACATTTCCACCAGTGATGGGATTCAGCCAGTTTGCACCCCTTCGGGAGAACTGGTTGTTAACTTTCTGAGCAGTTTGACAAACTGGTTGTTGGAAGAAATCATTAGGACAGAGAACTGGTTGTTAAATTACTTGAATCCCACCCCTGATTCCCACCACTTATTGTCTCTAGTTTCAAGATACATAAGGAGCTCTATCTGTGTTTGTTTGAATGTGAAGTACAACTGTGTGTGATGCATGATGTGGAACAAGTTCTATTACCAAGTTAAAATTGTTCAGTTCATAAAAAGTAAAACTGAATCTTATTTATTTGATTGTTTATTTGGTAATATTTATAGACAGCTACAATCTGGTCATCTCTGCATGGTGTATGTATACAAATCAGTAGCCAGTATCTAATATTTTATTAGTTAAAAATAGCCAAACCAATGACACAGTGTAATTATATTCACAAACAGTAACTGTGGGCAGGTGGGGGCAGAATGACAAACCAATGTGTACTACTCATTTTAGGACACAAAAGCTTGAGAAAATCTAGTGTCTAAATTTATGGATCATGGGCTTTCTCATTAAATCAGCTTTTGGATTATGGATTTCCTGTCTGGCCACTCTCAGAGGGTTGGATTAGGTAATCATATCTCCTCAGCTCTCATTCTTAACATTGATTCACCACAGAATTGTGTGTTGAGTCCCTTACTCTATACTCATTATGTACATGGCTGCAATCCCATTCACGCCAGTAATACTATTATTACATTTGCAGACGATACAACAGTGGTGGGACTCATCTCTGGGGATGATGAGTCTGCCTATTGACATGAGATGGACCAGTTGCAGTGGTGGATTTCAAATTTTTTTAGAAACTCTTCTGTAGGTGTGGCCTGCTTTGTGGGAGTGGCTTGCCAGCCATGTGACTGGGTGGGAGTGGCTTGCCAGCCATGTGACCGGGTGGGTGTGGCCAACTTATAAAATTTGGTGAAACTCACTTAACAATGCTCTTGCTTAGCAACCAAAATGTTGGCTCAGAAACTCTGGCATTTGAAGCACGCAAGTCTTAAATCTGTCAAGTTACAAGACCCTTGCACCCCTAACCCTTTAAAAAAAAAACAGGGGGGTTCAAACTTGACAGCTTTAAGGCTTGTGGACTTCAATTACCAGAATTCCTCCTCCAGTCATGTTGGCTCAGGAACTCTGGCATTTGAAGCACACAAGTCTTAAAGCTGTCAAGTTACAAGACCCTTGCACCCCTAACCCTATAAAAAAATCCAGGGGTGTTCAAACTTGACAGCTTTAAGACTTGTGGACTTCAACTCCCAGAATTCCTCCTCTCGCTCTTCATCTTGATTATGTGTGGATGGGCGGGGGGTGAGGGAGCTGGAACTGGGTCTAAATGGCACTGTAGATTTGTGGAACCTCTTCTATAGAAGAGGTTAGCACTGGCAGGAGCCCACCCCCTGACCAGTTGCTTTTGTGGTATTTAGACAATAACTTGATCCTTATCACCAATAAGACCAAGGAGCTTATAGTAGACTATAGAAGGATTAGATCAGGCATCCAGCCCTTGGTTATCAAAGGAGACCAAGCGAAGTGTGTGCTCA
Organism: Thamnophis sirtalis; assembly: GCF_051295495.1. Taxonomy (NCBI): domain Eukaryota; kingdom Metazoa; phylum Chordata; class Lepidosauria; order Squamata; family Natricidae; genus Thamnophis; species Thamnophis sirtalis. The sequence goes on from NW_028261381.1 coordinate 17,054,985, forward strand.
GCAAACCAGTTGTTACACCAGTTGAATCCTACCACTGCTTATACTTTATTATATTCTTTATTATACTCTTATTATACTCTTAATAATACTCTTCCAGTTTATACACAAGTTCAATTTAAAAACATCCTTGAGAATGGAACTCATACTTAAACTGGGAACTACCTGTTTAGCATGCTCACAGTTCTCCATTTTGTTTCTTCACCCTCCTCCTCTCTGCTCCAGTGGCTCCTGGGACCTATGTTGCTGTAGTGTACAGTATATCAGAATAATCAATGCTGTTTTGGTTCCATGACCTTGGAGTTCAGGAATCAAGGAATAAATCCCAAATTGCAAACCTGCTCTTCTAAACATTTCAGTTAGAAACGTTTAGAAATGGTTGAACCCCAACCTTTTCACCTTGTCTGCATTGAATTTCAGTTTGCTCATTTAGCCTGTTATTGAAATTTGGCAAATTTCAAGAAAATCAATTGCTACCTGGAAGTTTAATGATAAGGAGCAGTAGGACAAGGGTCATTAGTACATTAGTTGGACCTTGCTCCAAAAGCTCCAATCGATCTTTCCCATAAGACTCTATTGGGATCTTATAGGCCAGTACTAAAGATCATTTACATAATACGTAGCATTGCTGTCTTTTGCTCATTTTATTTATTAATCAAAATTATATAACATCCATCTTACCATCTAAGTGGCACTGAGCAGTTTCGAAACATGGCATCCCCAGAAAGATACCATGAATGATGAAAACAAAAACTATTAAGACAGCCAGCTATTACAAGATCCGAAAAGCAATTAAGAGATTCAGGAAAAGAATTGAAACCACTACTCTTAACAAATTCACAATGACTAATTTCAGTCCCATATCCCAAATGAAAAGCCTAACGAAATAGGCCGGGCTACAGTAATAGGACATGCTAATGGGGTACATGCAAATTGGACCTGTGGTGCATTTTTAAATAGACAAGGAAATGAAGAGTAATGAAGGGGCTAAGTTAAGGAATGAAATATATTTATGAAACCTCCTTTAAAACCTCTGAGGCTGCTACCAAGGCTGTACATTCGTATCAGTATCTGCAATGTTAGTCTCAGTCATCAACAAAAAAGAAGGTGGTTAGCAGCAGGGCTAGAAGTACATGGAGGTTTGGTCAAAAGCAAGACCCACTCAGTTAACCTCTTAATAAAGCTAAGATGTGTCCTTAAACAACCAATTGTGGTTAATTACCTCTCTTTCTTCAGCAGGAAAACAAGCTCCTGAGGAAACGGAGGAAGCTGGGTCCAGTGAGTCATATCCTCAGCTCATTTCACCTTCATATTTCCCCACTGTAAAATCCAAAACCTATACTCTGACTCCAATTATTCATTTGCTAATTTAAAAGGGTAATTTATTTTGAAGAAGTTTGTTTTAGGTGCATAAGAAACCCATGGTGCAGTTATCTGTTTATATCTGTGAAATAAATCCCACTGGCCTGAAAGAGTTCTGAAATGCTAGCCAAACACGCCGACATGTTCCCAAGAGCGCATTGGATATGTGCACTGGATTGTAGCCATGGTATCCTTCACCCATTTTCTGATTGTTGTCGTGCTTACCAGAAACTGGTTAACCTTTTTTCTCTCTCTCTCCCACCATACACATTGTTGAGCTAAAATTGGTATACACTATAACTAAGCTTATAGAAATGACTAAATAAATCCAACTATGGCTATTAGCAAGTGAAAGAATTAAAAACCAAAGAAGTTGGTCCTTCCACAAGAAGAATGGGGCTTATTAATCTTGTACTGCAGAGCAGATAATGGTAATAACTTTGTCTGGCTCTGACTCTTAGAGTAAATTATGAGGACTGCAACTGACTGAAGCTCAGTAATTTATCCTCAGTCATTCTTAAACAGCCCTACTGTCACTGTCACAGAAAAAAACAAAACTCATCCAGGTTTGTTCAAGCTTTTAATTTTCTTCCTATTGCTCCTTAGGTCTCTTTGGCACAGCAAATGCATCTTGGAAATAGGAACTTTCTAGAACCATGACCATCTCTACAAACATTTCTAAAAATGTAGTGTTACTCTGCTTGGTGGGTAGCCAGATATGACAGAACCATGTGTCTAAAAAGCTCAAATTCCCCAAAGCTGGGCATGTCAAGTTTTCTAGTCTATATAATTTTAAACCCATTAGCAGGTTGGAAGGGCACAAGGCCACCAGCTGACTCACAGCAAGGCAGCATTGCCACAGAAGAATCTTTGGTTTCACTTAACTAGATGCATGATGACTTGGTTTTTTTTAAAGCCAAGTTTCCATGGTGGTGCAAAATGAAGAGGCAGTCCCCTAATATTTCTACATGAATTCTCCTTGGGCTTTCAACCACATCCCCAGCAATATACACTCCTTGTGATCTTGAGACAGGAAAGGACACAACTTCAAAAATAAACTAAAACCTGCCCCCAACAGCATTCTTCTTCACACAACTCCAAAACATAGCCAGCAAAAATTGTGACCTCTCCCATATGGGGTGAGGGGAGCCCAGTCGTAAGAGAAGAGTATAAAGATTAGACGGCTCCACATCTGCTAGAGAACAAAAAACCCTTTCTAGTTTATATCCTCTTTAGTAAATGTGGACACTTAATGGGCAGGAAAAAAACCCAAGAAGCAGCTATTACTGACAGGAACATCAACCTTAAGAAGCCTAAAAATAAATACAGCATTGGTTGACAGAAAGGCTCTGTCCCTAACCTGGTTTCTCAGGTCTTCCAAAGTCTTGTTTTCATTTGCTTGGTCTTCTTAGTTGTCGTAGAAGGACAGAACCCCATGGTGGAATGGGAAGGGAGGATTCTGCCACGAGTCTGTTGCAATTGTAATGATTATAATCTACCTCAGTCTCTTTCTTCACATAATTCATAATGTTTACATAGGATAGGTGCAGTAGTGGGTTGCAGGCAGTATGCCCCGGTACAGGCGTACCAGTGGCTGCTGGGAGCACCAGGTATCATTCTGGTGTGATGCTCCAGAGGCCCACATGCCCACCTAAGCTCCTTACCTGTATTTGAGCTCTTTGGCACTTCTGCGCATGGAGCATATGGTGCCTGTGCAGCTGGAGCATCATGGAGGCATCGCGAAGGCATCGTGGAGGCATTGTGGAGGTAAGGACGCATGCATGTGCTGGGCACGTGCATGTGGGGGATGCCGGGTCCCGTTGCACTGTACCGGTTGCAATGGGATCCGGAACCCACCACTGGCAACTTGGCAATTTTAAACCTTATGGGCTTTTAGGATTCTCCAGCTAGCATGATTGACTGAGGAATTCTGGGAGTTTGGAGTCCACATGCCTTAAAGTTGTCAAGTTTGAAGATTATACTGCATTTTCCAAAGGAAAAAGGAACTTTCTCAATCACTGAGACAATCTGGCAGTGAAATGGAGGCTACATTGTGAGTACTTGCCCTCAACAAATTGTTGACAGACCCTGTCTTTGTTAAGGTAAGAAGAGTGTGTAAATGAAGGACTTTTTTCAGGTTGCCAATATGTTGCTTTTGAGTAGCAGCACTGCTTTTCCAAAATAGCTTTGGAAAAGAACTATGCCACATTTGGTGTCCATCCCTGTGATAGATGACACAAGAGTAGCATCACTCTTGTTACAAATGTAAAAGATCCCTTAGCCAAGTAGAAGATCTCAAGAATATCTATTTTTACTTCCAGGATATTATTTATAGTCCTTGTTTTAATTCATTTTAAATGCAACTGCTATGAACAAATAAAATGACAACTTTTCTCCTCTTCTTCCAAGCATCTTTACTAAAAGGAACATCACATTGGCACGTATTCACACAGAACAGCAACTTCCTCTCCTACCTATTTGAACTTTAAAATATGCACAACTCCATTATTTTCTGATTTCCCCAAAGCTTGTTATCAACATTATCATAACTATCAATGTTCTGAGTATCATGGTAATGTGAAGCTCCTGAGTAGCAATAAGGCTCAGCTTGTTCTCGCTCATGACAATTTATTTTTACTGAAGACTCAGGTTCCTAGCATAGGTTAACTGCATTAGGCTTTCACCAAATGTTATCCCATCTCAAAACAATTCATTAATAACTTCCATGCCCAGCCAAGCTTATTCTACACAGCTGAGCTGATTCCCATATGCATAATTTGACAGGAGATTAGAAAAAAGGGAGATTTGTTGGACTGTCAAATTTTCTCCAGCTTTAAACATTTGCCTTCTGAGTGGGGTTGCCTGACATAATGACTGGAACAAAAGAATAGGCAATTTTTTGCTTGATCCCCTTTATATGAACTTGTATTTTTTAAATTCCATCTATTTTACTTTTATGATCACAGTCCCATTTCAGATTGTGCCCTTAAATGCTTCTGAGGTCATATGAAATTACATATTCACAGTGATTTTAATATCTTTATAGATAAAGATGTAAAGATGGGGATGTGAAAGCACATGTATTTTTATATATACATGATACCATGTTGTTAAATGAGAACCCACATTATTACCAGAAAATTACAGATATGTGAAAAGAATAGAGGAGTTTGGATTAATTATTCAAATACCAAGGTAATTATGTTTGACACGAAAAGCAGAAGGGACAATTGTAAGTTATAGTGAAATGGGGAAAAAATTAGAGCAGGTTGATGAATTTGTGCACCTGGGTTGTATGTTTGCTAAATATAGGGAAATTGATGGAGACATTTTAAGATGCGCAAATGCTGGTAAACAGTGGGCCAAAGTGTGCTGTTGCAAGGAATCAGTGTTTGTTAAAATAGGTGAAAATGGCTGTGTATAAGAACATGCTTCTGCCTGCTTTGTTACATGGAAGTAAAAGTTGTGTACCGTAGGAGAAACATAATTGAATGTGGTGAGAATGGGGTCTTAAGAAATGTGTGTTCTAAAATAAGAATGATAGGACTAAGAAAGGATGAATGCTGAGTAAATATGGATTGATTGATTGATTGATTGATTGATTAAATAATGAATGACAAAGACATAACTTGGGTCAAATATAGAGAGGAATGAGGATTAAACTAATTTGTGAAGGAATAGTGAAGGGGTCAAAATAAGGAGAAGACAGGGAAATATTTGGATCATAGTTGGATGGGGCTGGTGAGATTTGCAAAAAAGAGAGAGCTAATAAAACAGTATATAAATATAGTGAAAGCAAGAATAATTTGCAAAGAGAAGAATGGATGATCTTGTTGTTAGTTGGAAGTCATGTCCAACCCATTGCAACTCCATGGTCAACATTCCTTCAGGCCTTCCCGTCCTCCACCATCCTCTGGAATCAATTTAAACTCATGCCTACTGCTTCAGTGACTCCATCCAGCCACCTCATTCTCTGCCATCCCCTTCTTCTTTTGCCCTCAATCTTTCCCAGCATTAGATTCTTCTCCAGTGAGTCCTCCCTTCTCCTTAGGTGGCCAAAATATTTGAGTTTCATCTTCAGGATCTGGCCTTCTAAAGAGCAGTCAGGTTGATCTCCTCTAGGACTGACCAGTTGGATCGCCTTGCAGTTCACGAGACTCGCAGGAGTCTACTCCAGCACTATAGTTCAAAGAATGGATAGTCTTAATGATGTTAGTATAAATTCTTTTAGTTACATTTTCTTTCCTTTTCCTTATCTGTGATGATAACTACCAGCCCCACCTGACTGTAAATTTCTCCCAAGGAAAAACTTCTTCTCTCCCTCCAATTTATTCTTCTTTCTCATATCAATTTATGTGCTGCCATATTTATGATTCAACAATCAATGAAACTGACATGATTTTATAAGTTACTCATTCCATCATGACTCCCAGTTAAGAGCCTTCAGAAATGTATTTCTAAAATACCTCAACAGTTGGCCAAGACCAAATCCCAGACTTACTGAAGGTATGGAGAATTGTAAGGAATATTTGGGAGAAAGGGATGGCAGAGTTACACACGTCAATTTGAATCATATTCTGAAATCCACAAGGCTTCCTAGGAATAACGGCCTCATAATAGCTTATGTACAATTTTATTTCCTTTTCCACTATATGTTTGAGACACAGAAATGTGTTTAAGAAACTCTTGAAAGAAGCTGTGCTGCAGCCACAAAATATGATTTTACGGATATGTCACGTTTTTGAGGCGGCACGGAGAGATGGCAACAATTTAGGTGAGGGTAGCACAGAAGAAGATTTGGCTTGAAGAATTTCCAGTAGAAAGATGTTTGCAGAGCCGTCAGAGAAACCCTCCAGGAGAGTGTGGAAGATTGGCCTTGGATTTCTAATGAATGCATATTAGACTTTATAATGTTTTTGGAATGAGATTTATTGTATAAATTGCCAAGAAAAGGAAGCATTTATGTGGCTTGCATGGAGGAAGCAGCTAAAATAAATAAAGGGGGATCAGTGTGAAAATGTAAAAGGAGTAAATCTCATCAGATATATGCATTCCTTCCCCTCCCTGCACCCCTTTCCCCCCATCTAATGCATAGCCTGGGGAGCAACATAATGATGTGAAATGAGTTAACATGAGACATGTCTAAATAAATGTATTGTCAATTTAGAAAGATGTTTCATTTACAACTTCCTGTGCATTCCATGCTGAACAGCATTTTTCTCATAGGGAGAGGCAAGAAAGGATGGGGAATTAACTTAGGGATAAATGATACAAAGCTCTACTATGATATTATTCTTTTTTCTTCATTGTTATCCTTCCATAGTCCCATGTTATATTGGCTCATAGGATGTGCTAAGATCATCAAACACAAACAAATAGAAAAACTGTTCTAGTTGGAGACAAGTAGTAACCTACTAGCAATCTTCTCCAAGCCAGTACCCTACAGGTTTCTTGACATTAAAGACTCCTGAAAGCCAAGTTGGGGTTTATGGGAACTATAATCCCGATTTATATTCTGAGCAATAAACTGGGAAAGAGATATTTTAATTATGTGAAAGTATACGTAAAACTGTTCTTAGGAAATAAAGCTAGGAAGAAGACTGTTGATGACCTTTGCTGAATGGAACCAGTTTGATCCAGTGGTTAAGGCGCTGGGTTAGAAATCAAGAGACCATGAGTTCAAGTCCCACCTTGGCCATGAAAGGCAGCTGGGTGACTTAGGACCAGTCGCTTTCTCTCAATCCAACTCACTTCATAGGGTTGTTCTTGTGGATATCTTCACTATCTTGAATTATTTGTAAAAATAATAAAGGTTGAAATAATAAACAAATAAATAAATAAATAAATAAATAAATAAATAAATAAATAAATTCATTTCCATTTCCATTTATTGAATTTATAGGCCACCCAATCCCGGAGGACTCCAGGCGGTTTACAGAAATAAGAAATAAGAAATATTAAAAAGGATTAAAACAGATAAGACACAACAAATCAAAAGAAACACAACATGCACCCAGTCTAAGCAGGGCTGGACCTCAATCAAGAGGTCAACAGCCCCAGGCCTGCCGGAAAAGCCAGGTTTTAATAGCTTTTCGGAAGGCCATGAGAGTGGGTACGGTCCGGATCTCTGGGGGTAGCTCGTTCCATAGGGCCGGAGCGGCAACAGAGAAGGCCCTACTCCGAGGCGTCGCCAGCCGGCATTGTCCAGCTGATGGCACCTGGAGAAGGCCCATCCTGTGCGATCTTAATCACCTCAAGGATCCTCAGAACTTCTAAGCAGTTTGAGAATGGCATCTTCTTCTGCCTTAAAATAATGAAAGATCCTATGTTCAAGTAGATATCTTTATACACATCTGGTATGTGTTTGATTCTTTTTTAGATTTTGGGGGTTCGGCGTGTCAACAATATGGAAAATGCCTACCTGACATGTCACGTACATATACAAACAATTTATAACAAAGAGAATTAAATTAAATTACACTATTTAAATTTAGTATTACATACATACATACATACATACATACATACATACATACATACATACATACATACATACATACTTGTAAGTATTTTTCAATATGCCTGTCTGAAACCGATCCTGGTCACATGAGCAACCTGGGGTTGCTTAGATATGGCCTGCAGGACTGCCCTGGAAACAGCGAAGGACTGGCCCATGGTGCCTCTGCCAGTGAAAACGAGTAAGAGCCGAGGTGGCGCAGTGGTTAGGGTGCAGTACTGCAGGCCACTTCAGCTGACTGTTATCTGCAGTTCAGCGGTTCTAATCTCACCGGCTCAAGGTTGACTCAGCCTTCCATCCTTCCGAGGTGGGTGAAATGAGGACTCAGACTGTGGGGGCGATGTGCTGACTCTGTAAACCGCTTAGAGAGGGCTGAAAGCCCTATGAAGCGGTATATAAGTCTAACTGCTAACTAACTGCTAGGTCTGAAAACTTTGGAGAATGCTCTTGCATGGTCTCTGAAAAAAAGTGAAAAAGCTCACCTCATTCTCATGAGGTTTTTGGAAGCTCCCAGGCTAGGTGAGAACAGGACCCTCTTGTGTGACTTGCAGAGGCCTGGTGTGTTATGATGGGTTTGTCATCACAGGCCTAGACTAACAATTGTACACAGAATTATTACTGGGCATAAATTGTGCAAAGTAATCTTGATCTTAAATGGCTGTGCTCCTCACTAATGGATATTAAGGGCCTCATTTTATTCTCCTTTCCCTTATTTAAAGTGAAGTGTCTTAAAAGTCAAGCTCAATGCTTGGTGACTTTGGAGATGTTTCTGTCATTTTCTGGGCAAGGCTATGCCAGTGTGGTCTTCTGGATTGCTTCTTCAATTTCCATCTTCAATTTCCTACAGTCTTGCCTACAAACCTGGTTATTTCCCATTCAAAAGTTAACCTGAGGTCACCTACCTTCTGCCTCTGCAGCTGATCTGGAGTGTCTCTAGAACAATGTTTCTCACCCTCAGCAACTTTAAGATGGGTGGACTTCAACTCCCAGAATTCCTCAGCCATCATGGCTGATTGAGGAATTGTGGGAGTTGAATCCACGCACCTTACAGTTGCTAAGGTTGAGGAAACACTGCTCTAAAAATAGGCAGACGTGGAATGATAACAGTTAAACAGGAAAACCATATGATTTTTGTTTCCCTCCCAATTGGTCTATGCATATTAAAGAAGGCAAATGTTAGCAAATCTTGCCGGCCATGCTTGCACACATATTTTCCTTCCAATAAATATGCTCACTGAAAGCAAATCCCATAAACTTTTCCCACAGCCCTTCAAATCTTGCCAAAGCAGAAGCAATAAAACCCCCTCCTCTCTTAGCCCACAATATTATTACATTTCAGAACTGAGCTGTGCGATGCCTTTTTTTTTTTAAGTGTGAGTTCTTTTTTCTTTTATACATTGGTGTAGTACGGAAGAAAATGTCCCCCCACTAATTCTTTCTGAAACCATGTAACAACCCAGATGGCATTTACCGTGTTAGATATGAATGCACATTTTCATTCCAGAACACGGCTTTATACAAGATACTAAATATTCTTAATTGTCACATAAACATTGTGGCATTTTGAATATATGGCGTGCGGATTGCTGAGGGCAGCCATAGCTTTCGTTGGCAAACCTGCAAGGCAAATGACTCCCCACTTTCTAAGTGTTCAACACGTCCCTAATTAGAAAACTAATTACAAATTACTAAGTTTGAAAAAGACACGTATATTGTTGAAAGAGATTTAACTGCTTTTTTAATGGTCGGCAGTGCTAATAAAGAGGGCCGTGCAAAGTTTTAAAAGTGAGATTTGATTCAAAGGAGATTGTGTTGCGCCACTCCTTTGGAAGAAATCTTTGAATCAAATCTTCAAGATGAGTCAAAACACTGATTTGAACCAGAGGCCTTCAAATATCATTCAGCAGTCTTTCAAGTGTTTTTTGGGGGGAATTGCAGAGGTGGGTTGCTGCTGGTTCGGCCCGATTTGGTTGAATCGTTAGTGGCAGTGGTGGGAGGGTCCGCCCACCTGCCTGGACGCTTCTGCACATGCTCAGAAGCGTTGCACGTATGCACAAGTGAACCAGGAGTAAACCGGTTAGCAGTCCACCACTGGGGAGTTGCACTTTTATTCTTGAGCTGTCCTGGCACAAACTGTGTACAGTATGCAATGTGTTTGAATGAATGGCTGAACAGTATAATGGATTGTCTTATATTGACAGGAGCAGATGTCCCCCAGATTTTATCAATTCTACAAAACCCGCCTTGCCTTATTTGGAGGACAGACAAGGAATATATCAGTAGCTGTTGTACTGTTTATGCACAACTCTTTTGCTAGGACTTATTTAATCAGGGTAGCTTGAAATAAGAACGGCAGCTTCATTTCCTATTTCTTGTGCATTGGCTTCTTAAAGGTATTCCGCTGCTCTTTTTTTATTAAAAAATATTACATGTATGTAATCCTTTCCCTAAATCTCTAGCCTTTTATTTTGATTCTTAAATGTTAATCTGTTTGTCTGACCTATAGGATAGTAACATCTGTTTATCACTGCATCTTGAGGGGCCCAAAATTCCTCTGTCCTTTCAGTTTAATTTTTCCCACTCCCATTTTAAAAAAAACCCTCTGGTGACACCTTTTAAGACCTCTTTAGCTTGGTACCCAACAACCTAAAGAATTGTCTTTCTGAACCCACCTTAAGATCCCACTGAGAGATGGGGTGAGTTCTGGCCTGATGACATGTCTTCTTGGGAGCAGTCGTGCCATTTGGAACAACCTGCCAACTGAGATAAGGAGAACCCACAGACCAGGGGTGGGTTTCAAAAATTGTTCGAACCTACTCTGTGGGCATGGCCTCCTTTGTGGGAGTGGCTTGCTGCCCATGTGACCGGATGGGAGTGGCTTGCCACCCATGTGACCGGATGGGAGTGGCCTGCCACCCATGTGACCTGGTGGGAGTGGCCAAGATGATGTTATTACTAGATATTACTAATTACTAGATATTATTAATATTACTAGATCATTATTAATGCATAGATAACTGTGGGACATTACACATCCACCCACACCCACAAACTATGACAGTGCTAGGAAAACACCAAAAAAATAAAATCCCCCCCCCCAAAAAAAAGACTGCCAATGAAACCAGGTTTTTTTTCCTAAGCCTAAGAACAGGAAAGACAAAGTCACTGGAATAAAAACCATCAAGGCAATGTGAAAAATTATAAAGGACAGGCACTCACAGAACCATCAACCACCTCAGAATTACCTAAACGAGGGTGAAACACACTGCCTTGCAACAAACCTGGCCTGCCCATAGAAAAGCAGCCACTTTGAGACACATAAACCTGGTCTAAACACTTAAAAGCAACATATTGCATCACAAATAAAACATTTGCAAAAAGGAATAACATTTCTTGTAATAAACATTCTATAAACAATAAATAAATAAAAATTCCCTAAACTAATTAAAAACCACCACGTTCAGAGAACACCAAAGGACCCCACAGTCCTCTCCCTCCTTATCTTTTTCTTTTTTGTCCTAACTTTCTCCTCCTCTCCCCCCCAACCCCACTCCCTTCTAGCACTGATGATGTTACCAAAGAGGAGCTCTCACAGGGCGAAGAGCTTCCCACTACAGGCACAATCTATCTGCAGCAGTAAATGACTGCAAGCAGCAGCTTCAGTCACCTGCTCGCAGCTGACAGTTGCGTTTGGGAGCGGAGGTGGTGGCAGCAGAAGTGGGCACAGACGGGATGTCCCCGCTTGCTGAGTAGAACGAGGCGGCGGGGATGCGTTGTTTCAGGGTGCCCCAAGCGCCGGCTCCTCTGAGTGTAGCCCATTCCCCCTCCCAAGAAGACCGTTTTCTTTTTAAAAACGCCTCTGCAGACGATCTTGAAAACCTGCGAGGGATTCCCCCACCCCATTCCTGATTGCCTGTAGCCTTGGAAGCTTCCGAAACTTCACAGTAAAAGCAATCAAGTACTTCTCTTGCTCGTGAGATTTTCTTTATTGTGCAAATGCTTGCTTTAAGGCTGCAGGCACCCAGGGAGGGGGGCAGGGGGAATCTGCCTATCTGTCCCCTTCCAAAGCAACCTTGCAGGATTTCAAGATCATCCGGAGAGGCGTTTTTTAAAAAGAAAAACCCCGCAGGCACCCAGCGACAGGGGCTAGGAGCTAGGAACCCGGAAGTTAATTACTTCTGGGTTCACTGACGAACAGGTTCGCAAGAACCGGTGCGAACCGGGAGGAACCCACCCCTGCCACAGACCCCACAAACCTTTGAGTAGTGCTTTAAAAACTGAATTGTTCTGCAGGTGATATTGACATAGATGGGGAGAAAACTACTTGAGTGAGTTGGAGTTGGTTCTTGAGTGCTGTTTGAATAGGCTTTGTTCAATTGTAAGCCATGCTGATTCCTTTGTTGAAAAGGGAGGTCTATAAATAATCGTATAAATACAAGTCATAAAGACCTAAATCTTTTTCTTTCTGCTTCTTATTTGCCTCTCTCTCCTTTTGTATTAAGCAAATTTGCCTTCTTATTGAGAGTGTCTGAGAGGCTGTGTTCACTGTTAGTCTGTTAAAAATTTGTTATCTTGCCTTTTTTAATATGGACAACTCAAGGCAGCAAACATACCAATATTCTTCTTCCTTCTGTTTCCCCCACAATAACCCTTCAAGATGTGTTGGTCTGAGAGACAGTTACTGACACAAAGTTATCCAGATGGTTTTGGATGTCAGATCTTTGTTCACCACCAAGGATAGGTTTTTTGTCTTGAAATTTTCTTTGTATCAGTTATGTATGATGATCCAACTGAATTTGATTGCATTGCAGCACTTGCAGAGCATGTCAAATTTTTCTGCATTCAATTTTCCAAACATCAGGGGTGCTCAAACATTGTGACATGCTTTGGGGATTGTAAAGATATTTTGGTTATTTTAATGTAATTTAGATGTGCTTGCTAAGAAACTATATAAATATCATAACTTTTTAACATTTTCTCTGTTTCATTTGCAGTCCAATGAATTAATACGTTTGTCAGTTTGTACTCCTATCAGATTACATCTTAAGTTGGGGTTTTTTTCAAACACTGAATCTAACATTGGAACTGTACTTGGGTTAGGTGCATTCCCTATTAAGATATGGCAATATATTCCTACTAGAAGTACAATAATTTCCCATTGTTTATAAGCAGGGTTGTACAAATGGAATTATTAAATCATTAATTACTTTAATAGGTGTGTTTGATAATGATACCAACAACTCAGGGAGATAATATTGGGGTTTATGTTTCCCATAAATCTATGGTTTGATTTAAACATAGTTCGATTTAACTATTTCCTAACAGTGAGAACAATTCACCAGTGGAATGGCTTGCCTTCAGAAGTTGTGGATGCTCGATCAGTGGAAGCTTTTAAGAAGAGACAAGACATCTACTTGTCTGGAATGGCACAGGGTCTCCTGCCTGTGCATGGGATTGAACTAAAGACCTTCAAGGTCTCTTACAACTCTGTTATTCTGTTAACCCTGGTTACTTAGCCAAGCAAGAATGGCTTAGTGTTAATGCAATGCTTAACAAACTGTGTAGGGCTTAATGTTAGGGGCAAACTTAGCCAAAATGTGTATTATGTCTATCATAGTATCATAATATAAATTTATCATTTTTCATCTGTTTCCATGGTTTAAAGAAGGGGTGTTGCCCTGCACCATCACATGTGTGTCATTCATATTAGAAAGGTATCACCCTTCACTAGAGCATGTACTGATTGAGCTTCTCCAGCTGAAAGCAAGAATCAAACACTTGAGGAAATCAATCTAAGACTAAGGTTGTGGATCTCTGGATGTAATTGCTATGATGCATGATTGCTTATCCACCCAGTCCTGACAGAAATTAAGGAAATTGAAAATATAGTATTTGGACTGTCAAACATTCTGTGTATTTCATTGATCTAGAACAAGCTTCCCTGTCCTGCTATCAACCAGATACAGTATGTTAGAGTTCAGTTCCTACGATTTCCAGCCTTCATTTTTCTGAGAAATAAGTGAGTAGTGAGTCAAAACAATTTTGGGGAAGAGAACTCTGAAGTTTCAATTACTCAGAGTCATCCTTGTTGGCTAGTATGTACGTTCCACACACAAAAAAGAAAATACTCAGATCCAATGATTATACATATAAATCTTTTTAAATAATATTTTGGAACACACACAGCTCTTTCCATACAAAACCATCAGCAAGAATACATTTGAAGTGATAACATGACTCACAAATCCACCATCCCAAAATAAAAATTATTCACTATTTACTAATCAATGATGCTGCATTGGTTTATTGTGCGGATCTTCCAATAGATCTTCAACCTATAAGAAAGGTAGGAACCCTTATCTGCGGTGGCGTCATGACTGATTTATTCATTTATGTATTGCATTTAGACAGTGCCACAATCCCAAAGGACTTCTGATGCGTCACCAAAATGAAAATACACAATTAAAATGCACAATGAAAAGATCACATTCCGATTAAAGCAAACAAAACATAGAATACAAAATGTAAACAAAAAAACCAATCCACGAATCTCAACCAGATGGTATCACAGCCCAAATACTCTCCGGGAGAGTTCTATTTTGAGATGCTTCCAAAAAGCTGTCAAAGTGGGCGCTAACATGATGTCAATGTTCTTTCATTCAATAACAACCTCCCAGATCCAGGAAACGATCCCCAGCTCCTCCGGTATACAAAGAAAGCAGGCGGGGCAAAGAGCCAGTCCATAGGTCCCAGAAGTCATCCTACAGAACAACCCATTCATTTAACTGGAGGGGGTAAATCAAAGGAAATCTCGAATAACTAGCCAGAAGATGCCCCAGTTATCATCAGAGTCCTTTCTCACATGGAGTCAAGACTTAAGCAAATATGAATGACATTACTAGCAAAACATTGTGCTAATTGATCATAGCAGTCAATGGAGAGCTCTTTATGTTGGCTGTTTCCTAATGGGGAATTAGTCACTGTAAATATGGTTACTGGATGATAACCTATTAATTTAATAGGAAAGGAGAAATAAATATGGTTGGCCTCTCCTATCACTAAAGAACAGGTCTAAGTGAGGGCATATATTTATCCTGAACCAGATTCCCTTTTGTTTTTCTTTACTAACCCCCCTAGGTTCAATTCTGCTGCTTCATTTCCTGGGAGCCCTCAATAAACCAAGGAGCTGGGATCAGGACAGAGAAAGAGTTGCCACTTGACACAAATCATTTACACCTTATTTATTTATTTTATTTTTTTATTTATAAAATTTATATGCCGCCCAATCCCGAAGGACTCCGGGCGGCTTACAAAAAAGAGAGGAAAAAAAGAGAGAGAGAGAGAATCGGGGCTGGACCTCAACAATGAAGTCAACAGCCTCAGGCCACCTGTAAGATTGTCAGGAAGTTCCCCAATCAAATATTGAAAACTATCTGCGTCCATAAGGCACTTGGGGCATACCATTCAAATACTTTAAGTCCAGAGATCATGGGTGGATATTAATCACATCTGGATCTGAAAGTGATCTGACAATAGCAAAGGGATGATGACCATACCTCTTCCTCTAGGGTTGCCATTGTTTGAAAACAAAGACAAGGTTTAATATGTGTCTGCCCAGCAAGCCCAACCATGAGAGAAGTCCATGGTTTCCCCAGGGCTTATGCATTCCTAGACTAGACAGAATCTAGCATTCATCACACGGAAGTTAAATCCCCTAACCCCAATAGGCAGGCTATCTCCATCACTAGTCCAGAAGCCCAGGAAATATGGTTCTGGGCAGTAGGTTGATCAATACATCAGTAGAGCCGAGGTGGCACAGTGGTTAGAGTTCAGTACTGCAGGCTACTTCAGCTGACTGCTAGCTGCAGTTCGGCAGTTCAAATCTCACCGGCTCAAGGTTGACTCAGTCTTCCAAGTCCATCCTTCCAAGGTGGATAAAATGAGGATCCAGATTGTTGGAGGTAATATGCTGACTCTGTAAACCTCCTAGAGAGGGATGTAAAAGCACTATGAAGCGGTATATAAGTCTAAGTGTCAGCTCCTCTCCATTAATTAATGAGGAAAGAAAGACCACGAGACTCCATGTGTAGAAATCAAGTGTACTTTTACTAATTAAGAATGGTTAAAGGCAAAGCGTAGCGAAGTCTGATTAATTAGGCGCGAAAGCGATTGATATATAGAATAGCCCATTCCCCACCCCTTGGCATCATAGTCCCAGTCCAATCATGAATCTTCCAAGTGTCAGGTGTGAGATAACTTCAAAAGGCATCACGAAGATGGAATGTCGGTGCTGTTAGTCCTGGCGGGAAACACCCACGCATGCGTAGTCCGATCAGTCGGTGAACTCCAGAACCTTCCTCCAGCACAATGAGTAACCCCTCCCAAATACCAGGCCCTCCCTCCCCGTTTCATGGCAGCTGAAGCGACAGCAAAGCAGAAGCTGACACTAAGTGCTATTGATATTGCTATATCAACAAGACCCTCAATCTGTCTCTGCAGTCTAATTTAACACATAGGCAACTTGCCCTTGCAGGAACAGTTATCTTGGTCACAAATTAATCTTCCAATACTTTACTGACATCCTGGTCCTGCCCTCAAAAGTAATACAGAACCAGAAATAGTTTTAGAAAGACATCTTCACCTATTCAGATCTTTGTAATATATCGCAGTTGCCTAGTTGTCTATACCAAACTATGTAGGTCCATTACCTATAATCCTGGAATATACTGAACTATACTAGTGGTCCCTTAAGTTCAAATGCACTGAATATACTGCCATCAAATCCCTCGATTGGGACCTGGTATTAAGGTTCAGACTGGTTGACATTGTTATTCTATGTACATCTTGTATTACTCTATACCTCTTAATTTCTTCCCTAATTCCAGGTTTGCATCAGGTATTTATCAAAAGATGCTGGAAAGTATCAATGTTTCCATTTTGTTTTCCACTTGATTCATGAAGCACTTCTAGTAATATGAAAAGCAGTTCATGAATTGCTCAAGAGCTGGCACAAGAATAGTTGTGTGCCCATTTCCATATAAATGGTCTTTTTACTATGCAGACCAGTGATAATTTATGAGCCTGAATTCTCATTTGCAAACAGAGATCCTGCTGGTACTGCCCTTCTGTTTATATGCAAGTGAATTATAATTTCAACACCATTATAGTAATATAGATTTGCAACCAATAAAGGTGTACCTAATTTTGACCTAGAACAAAATGCTGATAAGCCTTGGGAGGTTTGGGGAATAATCACAGGCTCTTTAGAATAAGGCATGTTTCATTTCACCATCTGAAATATGTCTACAATCTATGTTCAGGTTATAAAATATTATTGAGCAAGGATTGAAAGTTATCCACTAAAAGGATAATGAAAGTAGAGGGAGCTTTTAAAACTGTGGAACAGCTTGATTGACACTCACTAGACATGTTGGGATTGCAATTCCCAGAATATCTCACAACTTGACCAATTTAGCTGAGATTTCTGGATTAGTCCTACCAATCTAACACATGCCTGAAGTTTTATCGGCTCTGAATGGTCATCTACATTTCCATATTTATCAAAGATCAGATCATTCAGACCAGCTGAATGTAAGAATGTGCAACATAAATGGCATTGAGGGCTGTGGCCATATCCATCTCTTTTGCTGGATGAAGGCATTAGATTTTTATAATATGAGAATAACAATATACTGTGTGCTTCAGATATATGTAAAATTTCAGTCAATCAGTGAACTGTCATGACCTCACTTTATTTCCTATTGATGACACTGACACATATCTTACAAGTTAATAAAATGTAAGAAATGAAAAAAGATGTTTGTTTTCATTTAGTATATTTTATAGACATGGGATCCCCCCCCCACCTAATTCAGGGAATTCAACATTCTGGGAGATTGTGTTCAATTCCTTATGGTAAAAGTCACCATGGATCCAGAATAGCTACTAGATTTCAGAAGGTATCTTCCAAAAAACCCAAAACAAAATAAAGTCCTGAAATATCATATAGATAGATAGATAGATAGATAGATAGATAGATAGATAGATAGATAGATAGATAGATAGATAGATAGATAGATAGATGGATGATAGGTAGGTAGGTAGGTAGGTAGATGAGAGATAGATAGATAGATAGATAGATAGATAGATAGATAGATAGATAGATAGATAGATAGATAGAGATAGGTAGATAGAGATAGATAGACAGAGAGAGAGAGAGAGAGAGACAGAGAGAGAGACAGAGAGAGAGAGAAGGGACGTGCAGTCACTAGAGGCAAGGGAGGCGGAGCCTCACTAGTCTCCTCAGGAAAAAGAAAGAAATTTAAATATATTTTTTTAAATAATTAAAGCCAAGATAGTTGCTACCAGATTCCAGCTCACAGTGGCTTGGTGTCTGCTTAGTGTTAACCAAAGCAGATAGATAGATAGATAGATAGATAGATAGATAGATAGATAGATAGATAGATAGATAGATAGATAGATAGATAGATAGATAGATAGATAGATAGATAGATAGATAGATAGATAGATAGATATGGAGAGATAGAGATAGAGATAGAGATAGAGAGATAGAGAGATAGAGATAGAGATAGAGATAGAGATAGAGATAGAGAGATAGAGATAGAGATAGAGATAGATAGCTAGAGAGAGAGAGAGAGAGAGAGAGAGAGAGAGAGAGAGAGAGAGAGAGAGAGAGAGAGAGAGAGAGATAGGATCTGGAACACTTAACCCAGGGTAGGTGTATTTAATCACGCTTTCCAAGTAAGTGGCAAAACTGCATCTTTTTCTCATTTTGATTTTGATTACTGTTACATTTTGCTTTTTTTTCTTTTAATTATTGTAAGCTGGTTAGATGAATTTGGGCCAGTTACCAGGGGTGGGTTGCTGCCGGCATTACTGCCAGTTCACAACCTGTGCACAATGTGCATGCACATGGTTTGCGCACGTGCACTGTTCTGTGTAAATTGTTCTGCGCACATGCACAGAACAATTTACAGCAAACTGCACATGCACAGTCACTAAAATTCAAAATGGCAGTGCCCATGCGACATCGAAGGAACCACTTCGATGGCGTATCAGGCCTGGGTCGCTGTCGGTTCTGCGGTTCCACTACCGGTTCAGCAGCAACACACCTCTGTCAGTTACTCTATATCAGCCCAGCCTTCTTTCTGAAAACAAGAACCCTTCCCACCAATAATATAGGAAGGAAGGAAGGAAGGACAGAACGAAGGAACGAAGGAATGAAGGAACGAAGGAACGAAGGAACAAAGGAAGGAAGGAACGAAGGAAGGAAGGAAGGGAGGAAGGAAGGAAGAAAGGAAGGAAGAAAGGAAGGGGCAAAAACATACATGGCATATGTTCATGTATTAATATTTATAGCATATTATGCAGAAACATCTCAATAAATGATATTTATATTTTAATGCAACCAGACTTGATCTACATCAATTACTCATATGAAAAGCACATAACTCCCCAGAACACTGGATAACTGGGGCATGTGTTTCTTCTTCCAGTGATGAAGACTATTCTGCATGTGACCTAATTATCTTTCCTCTCAGCCATAGTGGGCATATGATAAACATGTGGAGATGTTCCCAAAGCACAGATGTCAGTTAGGACAACAGCCAACAACAGCTCAGCTTCAAAGTGATGAAGCCCAGAGCAAAGAAACATGGAAACGGTAAGAAGCAACAGCAGTGGTTTTACGTGGTTATAATCAGCTATTTCTATAACTTCATTCCAGTAAATAAGAAAGTTCCTTATCTCGTTGATCCATGTAATGTGTCTGGCAGACTTCAGCAGTTGAGCCGAGTGAAGTTGAAAGTATTGTCTCCTGTTTCAGCGAGTTGCACAATACAGAAAGACATTTTTTATTAGTATTTTGCAGTATTAATACTAGAGCTTCAAGGAGAGCAGATATCCAGGACCACCTCACTGCATACTCTGCCTCCCAGTAACTTGATTCTTCAGTCTCTGTAAAGTGAAGATGCCAATCGGCTCATCACCATTTCCTCCTGCTTTTTAAATTGAGTGGGTCTCTTCCCTTTACTGCAGTGGTTCCCAAACTTTGCAACTTTAAGACTTGTGGACTTCAACTCCCAGAATTCTCCAGCCAGCAGCCATTATTTCAGCCCATTTTGTTTTTTAATTAAGGAAGGGAGATTCCCCCCTCCCCAATCCGGTATTTGTTTGCAAAAAACGAATGTAACAAGACAACAATGGGGAAGGTGGTATAAGATATAGCTAACACCACAGGTATTAGCTATGTGTTTTAACTGAAATGTTTTTGTTACATTTTATCTTATGTCCTCATATGGTAATTTTATCATACATAATCCAGTTTCACAGCTTTGCTGGAAGGCAGTGTATAAATCCTCAAATAAACAAGCAATTAAATAAATGAATAGTCCATTAGCATTTACACCATTTCTTAGAGCATAGTTCTTAACACGTGAGACATTTAAATAGAGGAAGCATAAATTCTTTCCAGACCTATTCTCAACTCATTATCTATGTGTTAATTAGTGTTGTGGGTGTGTTTTGTTGCCCTGTCGCCTACTGAATTAAAGCAAACTGTGTGCGCTCTTTAAAGTGCAAGAAATCAGAATATATCTTCCTATCGAAACTATTTTGTTTTGTTTTAGTTGTGAGTCATCTGTAATCTGCATTGTATGCTTGCCATTTCTGTACAATCCTAAACTATGTTGTGAAATTATAATAGTAAAAGTCATCTGTCAACAAGAAAACTGTGGGTGTGTGAGTCTCACATGCTTTAACCCATGTTCCATTTTTTTTTAATCCAGAAGATGTTCTAAAATCAAATTCTGGGATGGATTGGGTTTATCTCTAAATAATTAAATTCTGCTAAAGATATTTGGTTGATTGTTTTTATTTTTAGTAATTAAGCTTTTTGTCAGGACCAATACATTGTGCTATCAATGGTGCAATTAATCATCACAAGTAACTACATGATATGATAACATCCTTTATTTCAGTATATAGAACTAATTAGGATGCAAAATATTCTTTGATTAATCTTTGAATTTCATATGGTGCAATGCATTTGTAAGTTTGCAGTAGGAAAGTAACCATAGCAGTCACTATCTACAGCTATTTATGTCAGTAACTGGAAATAAAAATATCCGATCATCCATTAAACTGCTACATTTGCAATCCAATTTATTGTTATTTTACATTCTTTCTGAGTAGATTCAAAATTATTCCACTAGTTCAATTCATATTTTCATTTACTGCAATATTAAAGTTTTCTGTTAGCTTCACAAAATAACAGGGATGCTAAATAGAGACAATTCGAGATGTCAGACCTTTGGAAAAAGACGAAGAACAGTAAAGGAAGAATGGAGGAAAGAAGGCATGGACTTCTCAGAAGAATTCTCCCTTACAGTATCAATGTCTGCTACCTTGGCTCCAGATAATGAATATTGATACACAACCAGTCACACCACCTTGAAGGATGTGAAAACGATGTTGTGATACAGCTGCAAAAAAATGCTAATGCAGTCCCGGGAGGGCATAAGACTGGCCTAGGAGCTGGAAGAAGGAAGAAACTGTTGGAGGACTCGCCGTCCAAAGGCCGCATCTGCCGATGCATATCGATCCACCTTGTAATATCATATTGGTTGGTTCTGCCTGATCTGTTAGAAAAGGAGGGGGGCTGTCTGGGTGGGGCCTGCCATTGCGGACGAGAGTTGGAGGCATTCCCATCCTGGCCACGAAAGGGCCGCCTGCGATAAAAAGTCTGGTTCCGACCTTCCTGCTTTTTAGTGGCTGGTGGCAGAACCTTCCGCTTATCCTTGGACTCTACCAATAGGGGCTCTAATGGAGGATGAAAGAGAAGGGAGGAAGAATAGGGAGAGGAGGCAAGTCTCCACTTGGCACGCGCTTCTGCCTGCCACTGTTTCAGCCAAAGGAGCCAGCGGGTGGAGATGGAGGATGCAATAGCTTTGGACGCAAAACGGGCCATGTCCAAGGAGGCACCTGCTGTGTATTCTAGGACTGCTTTAATTTTGTTAATATCCCTGCGAGCCCTACAATCTCTGGCTGGAAGGCGAGCTTGAAGTTGTCTCAGCCATAAACGAGCAGAGCAACTAAAGAAGGAAGTGGAGGTACCCACTCTAATGGTCCAAGCTGTGGCCTGGTGACCCTTGACCAGAGTTTTTTTCTATTCTATTGTCTTCAGGTCGCAGAGCCTCCTCAGGAGCTGCTGAGGCTGCATTAGGAGAGGAAAGCCAATTATAGGTAAGTCAATAGAAGGTACCTCCAAAGCCTTGGGAAGGTCAGGAGCGACATTATACAGGCGCTTGTCTGAGGTATTTGGAAGGGGCCTGGTACCTGGTGAAGCCCATTGATTCTGGACAACATCTATGAAGGGTCTGGGTGAGGGAATCACCTCCTTTTCTACCGTAGGCTGGATGAAGAGCGGATCAGTGATGTCATTCTTTGCCTCCAAACCCTGAGTCATCTTGGGAGAAGTAATGTCTGCGATCTTTTTGGCCTTAAAAAGGAGAGATTGAAAAACAGCAGGTTTAAATAAACCGACAAAAGGAGGTGGGTCTGGACCTGTGTTTAAGGCCAACTGCTATACCACATTCAATGGCCTCAGAGATCATACCAGTCATGCCCTGTGAGTAAGAACGGTGTCGGCGGAGAGAGGGGAGGAAATATCTTCCTGGTAGAGGGGATCCTCATCAGGGGTAATGCTCCTGCCACAATCTGAATCATCCCCACTGTTGGCCAAATCATCTGTGCCCCTGGAATCCTCGGGCTGAAGAATTGAGGCAGCAGGGGAAAGGTCATCCTCTGAATCCGAAGATAAGTCAGGTGGGGGACTGGAGTGAACAGGCCTCAGGGCCTGAAATATGCAAGATTCAGTGTGCTTGGTCTTGGCCCTGCCCTTCTTTGTAGGGACCTGAGAGGCCCTGTCATCCTCCCGAGGGGATGGATCATCTATGCCCCCCCGATTATGCCTGGGGTTTCTGGAAGGAGGCTCAGTGGGGTTATCTTCAGGAGCAGGCCTGCGCCTGTGGGCCCGAGATGAATGGGGTTCGGTGGTGAGAGCAGGGGCCAAGGAGACTGGAGGCAGTTGAGGCTCAGGATTAGGAAAAGAGGCCATAGCCTGTACTCATGGCTCTTGAAGACATTTAAAATGGCCACCAGATGATTTTTGTGCCCAAACAAAATGGCCACTGAGGCTACAGAGCCTATGGGCCGGCACCACAAGGTAGCTGAGACCACGAGGTGAGCATGGGCATTTGAAGCCCTGCGGCAAAGCTATGGAGCCAAGGGTGAAGCCGTGGTGGACCAGCAGCAGCGGGGATGTTGGCTGAATGACGGCAAGGTGCGGTGGCAGCAGTGACACTTCCCAGTGGTGGTGGTGGTGCGGCTTGTAGAAGCTCCCTGCGGCATCAGACAACTTCTGGAGGTGGCGGCGGCGATCAGCGGCACTGGTGGCAAAGCCAGAAGCAGGGAAACTCAACAGAGGCAACAGCACTAAGTGAAGCCTCCAATGACTATTGCAACCTGCGCTGTTAGTCAGGGAGCCTCAGAAGCCCATAGGCAAATTCAGAGGCAAAAGCCTCGAATAAACCCTGGCAATGTCTCTCCAGCTGCCCAGGGGCTATTGAGAGTCCTGCCTCCAAAGATCCAGTAGGACCTTATTCTCAGCTTCCAATTTAGATGATTTTTTTTTCTTTGAGTAAAAGCCAATTAAATCCAATTAGAATAGTCAATTATTAAGTATTAGTTGAGGAGAAAGCGATTAGCACAGCAAGTTCCAATCGAACTGAGTCTAAAAAAGCGGGAGCATGCTCCTCAGAGGTGATGACATCACTTTGGTAGACTCAGTTCTATTGGTTACTGACTGAGTTAACCCATGCATGACCGCTGTCTCCACCAACTTTGGAGAACGGTAATACCACTTTATACTGTACTGGTGAGACACACTTAGAATACTGCATCCAGTTCTGCTCTCCATGATACAAAAACATGTTGAGACAAAGACAAATAATAAGGGGTCTGTAGGCTAAACCATAAGATGAACAATTGAGGAAAGTGGGTATGTCTAGTCTACCTAAGAGAAGGACTGAGGTGATATGATAGCAGTCTTCCAGTACTTGAGGAGCTATCACAGAGAAGAGCGGGTCAACCTAACCTCCAAAGCACCAGGATAAGAAGTAATGGGTGGAAGATCATTAAAGAGAGATATACAATAGAATTAAGGAGAAATTTTGTGACATTGAGAACAATTAATCAGTGGAACAGCTTACCTCTAGAGCTTATCGGTATTCCATTACTGAAGGTTTTCAAGACGAGACTGGAGAGCCATTTGTCCAGAATAATATAGTGATTTCTGCTTGAGTAGGAGATTGGGCTAGAAGACTTCCAAGATATCTTCCAAGATATCTTCCAACCCTATTATTCTATTTTCTATAGTCTAATAAATCCTATTATACTTTAGAGAGAAAGAGACTGTGTGGTCTACTGGTTGAGTCCATTTGCAATTACGTGTTGGTTTGATCATTTGAAAACTTAAATGACAAATTGGTTAAACAAGAACTTAGAAGGAATGTTCCAAGATGTATTTAATGTTCAGTAAAGCAATATCAGGAATGATGAAAGAGAAAAAAATTAAATATTGTGATGCCCAAAGACAGTCACCATAGTACATGAATCAAAGGGACATGTTAACTAAAAAAAAATCCAAAATATTCCAAACATATTCCTTTTTTTTAAATGGTGTAGCTTAAACAGAGGCTTATATTAGCATCTTTTTTAAAAACTCAAAATTCTTATGATTGAGTTTGCCTTCTTGCTGCCATAACATCTTTGGTCTGTCTGTAATATCAAATGTTTATTTTAGAGCTGATACAACATTAATAGTGCTCTCAAAATTGAATATGACTCTTTGTGGAATCAAAACTTCCCAACCCATGCAAAAAAGATTAAAATGTAATTTAATAGATTTAATGGTACAGAAAAGTATGCATAAGCATTGGCAGATTTGTAAAAATAGAACCTGAACAGTATTGGGGCAGGGAGCAGAAGACCAGATGGATTGGCTGAATGACTGATCCTGAAAAGGAACACTTCACATTGCACTTTTTGTCGCAAGACCCACTTGTAATTTATTAACACACTTACTTTGCGAGATAAATAATACAGGGGCTTTTGCTTGCCTAGCCGAAGAACCTCCAACTAAATATATGGCTGAGTAGACCTTTTATGCTCTGTGAGCCATTAATCAAACAATCAAAATGTTAACACTGCTTCTCTGTAGATTGCCGCCATGCTCTGCCAAGCAAAGGTAAAATCAAAACATTGTGTCTGCTTTTTGCAGAAAAGGGAGGAAATGGCCACCTAATCTCTAGCACACAGCTTGTTACACCTGAATTCAGCACAGCTTATGAAAACTAATTTTACTGTTGATTAGATAGGAGCACTTCTGTTAGCCCAGGTTTTAAGTTAACAGAAGGTGAGAGGCTGGAAGTCTTTCTTGTGCATTGACTATTCCCATACCATAATCAGAGAAGTTTCAAGGTGGGCAAAACAAAAACAAAAACCCATCATTATAATAGACTGCATTATTAAAAGGGTAGTATCCACAGAAGGAAGTTATAATATTCTTCTGCAAATGAATTACTTTAAAGAAAGTGCTAATAACGCTTATAATAATAATAATAACAACAACAACAACAACAACAACAACAACAACAACAACAACTCCGCCGTTGCCGGTCCCAAGCCCGGATAAGAAAGGAGAAGGGTTAGGGTCAGGTTGGTAACCTGGTCCCATAAAAAAAATCCCATACAATATGGTGAAAGAAACGAATAAAAATTTTATACTGCATTGGTCGTCGCGCGGGTTAACAAGGGACGGGGCAGATGTTGGGGTCCCTGGACATCCGTTGACAAGTGGGCTACAAGTGGACCAGCCAACAAAACGACAAAAATATAGTGCAGATGAAAACCGTGCCATAATGGCCTGTTACTACAACTCAGAGCCAGAAAAAAGAGGCTATTTAAAGCGAATGTATGAATTATGGAAACAACAATATCCAGATTCAAATGCTAGTGAACAACGACTAGCAGATCAAAGGCGATTTATTATACAGAATAAAGTGTTTAGTGAAGTTGAACATGAGAAAATTCAGGCAAATTGCAAAACCCAAAAAACAATATCACAAGCGGAAATAACTGATATTCAAGACACAACTAAAGACATTATAGTAGAACTCCCAGAAGAAGCTCTCGGGGAGGAAATAACATCACCACCACTAGAACCAGTTTCACTGAACCAACTGATGAACTAACTCAAAAACAAAAAGAATTGAAGGATAAGATCATGGAGCATTTTCTGCTTAATGAGGAAAGGCAACGTTTACCATCACTAAAAACTGTGCCTAAGAAAATTTTGGCCCTTTTCATGAAAATGGTTAATGCAGTGTTTTCAACAATTGAACCGGGATCCATCTTGGAAACAAACCAGTTAATGTACAGCGCAGCTGTAATAGTCACTAAGGAACTAGGCATTAAAATTAAAGTACCTAGTCACACAACAGAAAAAGCATCAAAGCCAAAGTGGAAAATCCGTTTAGAACAAAAAATAAAAAAATTAAGGGCAGATGCTAGTAACTTAAAGAACATGCATGAGCAACGGCTTAAAAACAACAAAATCATAGATCGGCTAATCAGAAGATATAGATTGGATACAAGAAACATCAATGAAGCTGTAGAGATTGTAAAACAGCAGATAACAGCAACAGCTAGAAAAATTGAAAGATATGAGGCACGAATCATCCAATATAAACAAAATCAGCAATTTCGATCAGACCAACGGCGTTTTTATCAAAGTCTTAATGTGAATGGTGACACCAAAAGTGAAAAACCAGAAAAGCAGGCCACAGTTGAATTCTGGAAAGAATTGTGGGAAAATGCAAAGGACTACAACAAGAAAGCAAAGTGGATACATGACTTTGAGAGAAGCATTGGCAACAAACAAATGCAAGTATTAGAAATAACAACTGAGATGGTCAAAAATCGAGTTAAAAAGGTAAAGAATTGGACATCACCTGGAAAGGACCAATTACATGGTTTCTGGCTCAAATATCTGACCAGTTTACATGCAATATTGGCCAGGCAACTGAATGAAATTTTACAAAAGGGCCAAATTGATGAATGGTTGACAACTGGAAAAACATACTTGATTCAGAAAGATGCAACTAAAGAAACAACACCTGAAAACTACAGACCAATAACATGCTTGCCAACAACCTTCAAATTACTCACAGGCATTATTGCAGATAACATGATGGATTATTTGGAAACAAACAAGATCTTGCCAGTAGAGCAAAAAGGCAACAAAAGAAGGAGCAGGGGCACAAAAGATCAGCTTCTAATTGATAAAATGATATTAGAAAATTGTAAGAACAGAAAAACGAACTTGAATATGGTTGGATTGATTACAAAAAGGCATTTGACTCACTGCCACATAGTTGGATCATAAAATGCTTAGAAACAACTGGCATTAGCAAAGATATTACATCCTTTATTGAAAAGGCGATGAAACAATGGAGAACTGAGTTGGCGGTAGGGAATGAGATCTACGGAATGGTTAATATCAAGCGAGGAATTTTCCAGGGTGATTCACTTTCACCTCTTCTCTTCATCATCGCAATGATCCCACTATCAGTAATCTTTAAAAAAATGAAATTAGGCTACCAAACAGCCAAAGAAGCTGAAAAAAATTCGCATTTACTATATATGGATGATTTAAAACTCTATGGAAAGTCAAAAATAGAAATCCAATCATTGACAAACACAGTCCGAGTATTCAGCACCGATATTTCAATGCAGTTTGGCATGGAAAAATGTGCCACTGTATCCATAAAAAGGGGCAAAATCACTGCATGTGAGGGAATTGAAATGGCCAACTAATTAAATGCAACGAAAATGAAGCCTACAAATACTTAGGCATTCTGCAGTTGGATAACATCAAGCAGGGAGATGTAAAAACTATTGTCAGGCGAGAGTACACCAACAGAGTTAGGAAAATTCTGAAATCTAAATTGAATGGTGGAAATATAATCAAGGCCATAAATACCTGGGCAATACCAGTTATAAGATACACAGCTGGTATATTTAACTGGACACAAGCTGATTTGGACATTTTGGACCGAAAAACCAGGAAACTAATGACAATGCACTACAGTTTACATCCACGTGGTGATACTGATAGACTATATCTGTCCCGAAAATCAGGTGGCAGAGGATTATTATAAGTGAAGCAAACAGTTGAAGAAGAAAAACATGCACTGGCTGATTATTTAAAAGAAAATCAAGAACATCTATTAATCGAAGTAAAGAACAAAAATCTACTGAAGGCCCAACAGACGAAACAAGAATACAGAAAAGATGTGATAAAATCAAGAATGGAGAGTTGGCAGAACAAAGCACTGCATGGCCAATTTCTGGAAAAAATAAAAGATAAAGTGGACAGTGAACAAACTTGGTTATGGTTAACAACAGGTACATTAAAGAGAGAAACAGAGTCACTAATCCTGGCTGCGCAAGAACAAGCTATCCGCACAAATGCCATTAAGGCCAAAATCGAAAAATCCTCTGATGATGCCAAATGCAGACTTTGCAAAGAAGCTGATGAAACTGTCGATCACATACTCAGCTGCTGTAAAAAAATCGCGCAGACTGATTATAAATTGTGGCACAATTCAGTAGCGCAAATGATCCATTGGAATTTGTGCAAAAATTATAATATCAAAACAGCAAAAAACTGGTGGGAACATCAGCCTGAAAAAGTCACTGAAAATCAGATGGTCAAGATCTTGTGGGATTTCCGTATACAAACCGACAAAATACTGGCGCATAATACACCAGACATCACACTGGTTGAGAAAAATAAGGTCACAATCATAGACATCGCAATACCAGGTGATAGCAGGGTCGCCGAGAAGGAACATGAAAAAATCGCGAAATACCAGGATTTAAAAATCGAAATTCAACGACTATGGCACAAACCAGCAGTGGTAATTCCAGTGGTAATTGGCACACTGGGTGCTATTCCAAAAGCACTGGAATTACATTTAAAACAGTTAAAAATTGACAAAATCACCATCAGTCAAATGCAAAAAGCCGCACTGCTTGGATCTGCACGCATATTAAGAAAATACGTTACGACGTCCTAGGCCCCTGGGTGGGGCCCGACTAGTAACCAATGCCAAATCCGGTGAAACAACTGGCCGCTGTGATACAATTGTATAATAACAACAACAACAACAACAACAACAACAACAACAACAACAACAATAATAATAATAATAATAATAATAATAATAATAATAATAATATAATCATCATCATAATCATCATCATCATCCTGAAGAAAATGAACTATGGATATGAACTTGCAAAGAAAGGACTGAAAATTTCGCACTTGGTATACATGGATGATTTGAAGCTGTTTGGTAAAACAAAAGCTGAACTGAATTTATTAATTGAAAGCACAAAAGAATTTAGCCAAGACACTGGTATGTAGTTTGGAAATGACAAATGTGCAACAATGGCAACCAAAGCAGGCAAGGTCATAGAAGATGATGGAATAGAACTTGAGAATGAAGAAATGATAAAGGCAGTAAAACCAGAAGAAGGCTACAACTACTTGGGGATTTTAAAGGCCTCTGACTTAATGCATAATAAAGGCAAGGAATTAACTTCAGCCAAGTACATTCGACAAATTCGCAAGATATTAAAGTCCAAATTGAGTGGAGGAAACATCATAAAAGCCATAAATACCTGGCCTCTACCTGTGATTCGATACTCTGCAGGAATAATTGACTGGAACCAGATGGAGTTGGACAATTTGGACAGAAAAACAAGGAAGCTTATGACAATGAATCATGCTTTGCACCCTAAAAGTGATGTTGACCTATTATATCTAACAAGAGCAGAGGGTGGTCAAGGATTCCTACAAGTAAAACAGACTGTGGAAGAAGAAAAACACAGCTTGAATGATTGTATCCAAAAAAGTGATTAAGGAAGTAAATAAAGGAGGCCTTTTTAAAGATAACTAAGTCAAAAGCTGAATATAAGAAAGAAGTAATTGAGAAGCAAGCTGAAAATTGGAAAAACAAAGCTATGCATAGCCAATATTTGAAAAGCTGACCAAAAGCTAACTTGGAACTGGTTAAGATCAGGAGCACTGAAAAAAGAAACAAGAGGCTTTATTTTGGTAGCTCAAAAACAAGTCTTAGCCACAAACTGCGTGAAGGCAAAAATTCAACAGCAAATGTTACCTCTGCAATGAGAAAGATTAGACAGTCGACCACTTGATCAGTGGGCGCAGCAAAATTTCACAAACTGACTACCTACAATGCCATGACCATATTGCTAAGATCATTCACTGGAAATTGTGCCAGTACAGCAAAAACCACTGGGACCATCAGGTTGAGAAGGTTTTAGAGAATGAGAAAGTCAAGATCTTGTGGAACTTCAGAATTCAAACTGACAGGCACTTGGACCACAACACATCTGACATAACAATAGTTGAAAGGAAAAAAAGTATGGTTCATTAACATTGCAATACCTGGAGATGCACGAATTGAAGATAAACAGCAAGAAAAAAAAATCAGAAAGTACCGGGACTTGCAAATTGAAGTTGAGCGACTGTGGAAAAAGGAATTGTGTGTTGCCCCGATTGTAATTGGAGCTCTTTTAGCAATACCTTGCTATTTGGAAATTCTATGTTTATTAGACTTGAACATTCTGATTCTACAAAAAACCACCCTACTTGGAACAGCTTATATCCTCCGACGTTACCTTAACAGTTCCTAGGTCCTTGGTTAGGACTCGAGCTGTTGAGCTACCAACCAGGCCCAAAGACTGTGAATCTCACCAAATATTAACATAATAATAATAATAATAATAATAATAATAATAATAATAATAATAATAATATCTACAGAATGGTTAATATCAAGCAAGGAATTTTCCAGGGTGATTCACTTTCACCTCTTCTCTTCATCATCGCAATGATCCAAAGAAGCTGAAAAGATTTCACATTTACTATATATGGATGATTTGAAACTCTATGAAAAGTCAGAAATAGAAATCCAATCATTGACAAACACAGTCCGAGTATTCAGCACCGATATTTCAATGCAGTTTGGCATGGAAAAATGTGCCACTGTATCCATAAAAAGAGGCAAAATCACTGCATGTGAGGGAATTGAAATGCCCAATGGCCAACTAATTAAATGCAATGAAAATGAAGCCTACAAATACTTAGGCATTCTGCAGTTGGATAATATCAAGCATGGAGAAGTAAAAACTATTGTCAGGCGAGAGTACACCAACAGAGTTAGGAAAATTTTGAAATCTAAATTGAATGGTGGAAATACAATCAAGGCCATAAATACCTGGGCAATACCAGTTGGAGATTTTTAAAAAAATTAAGATTTGGCTTTGATAACTGCAATTTAACATCAGGTAAAGGTTGCTAATATTTGAACATTTCAAATGGGGCAGAAACATGTAAATCATAAAAACGTTCCTTGAAAACAAAAAAGAATGCTTCCTTCTTAAGATTATTTACAATCTCTATAAAATTGTTCATAAGTATCCCAAACAGCTGCTGAGCTCAAGGATCTATTGAGAGTGTAAGATTATTAAATTGTATTAGCAATAGCAATAGCAATAGCAGTTAGACTTATATACCGCTTCATAGGGCTTTCAGCCCTCTCTAAGTGGTTTACAGAGTCAGCATATCGCCCCCACAGTCTGGGTCCTCATCTCACCCACCTCGGAAGGATGGAAGGCTGAGTCAACCTTGAGCCGGTGAGATTAGAACCGCTGAGCTGCAGATAACAGTCAGCTGAAGTGGCCTGCAGTACTGCACCCTAACCACTGCACCACCTCGGCTCTATATATATTAATCGTGGAACAATAGTCTGTTTTAATCTATAATCTACCCAGAACCTTAAGGGAAAAACCTCAGGACGAAACCCTATGATGACATTCACTACTCAACTTAATGAGGAAGAGATGCTTCCAGTTTTGAATTAAGGAAAGTAATATGCATTATCCTCCATAAAGTCTCATTAAATTAGATCATTTCCTAAATTGGCCAAATGCTACCCACTGTAATGTATGCAAAGGACACATTCATTGTGAGGCCAAAATCCTGAATTGAAACAAAAAAGTAAACATTGTACCATATTTTTTTGTGTGGGGGAGCCATCAAAAGAAACTTTATGAATAACAAACAGATGGAAATATACATATCTTTTGCTACAACAATTCTGCTTAGAATCATTAGAGAACTGTGGGTGATAAAAATCTAAAAAAATATATATCTGCTTGAAACGTAGCTTTATTGATAACTGAAGCAAAGCAGTAATTCAAATGTGACCCATATGGTCATAGGAAATCCAGACAATTGAAAGCAGCAGAGTCTACAATTCCTACGTTAGATCTTTATTAGTATTTGAGGTATATTCTTTTCACGTATGGTACAGTTTCTCTTTGCCCCAACTAGCTTTCTCCCTATCCTGAATTTCTCAGATTCAAGTAGATGAGAAATCTAATAAGCTCTTGCCAGAACCTTTCATCTCATTGGGTTTTTAAAAGGGTTACTAAGCAATGAATATGAGACATGGACTTCCAAAGGGATAGGAATTTCCACAGCGGAAGCCACATTAGCAAGGCTTTGACATTCTAAATATCACTGCATTTTATTGTGGAAGCTTAATAAATAACCCATTGGTTTGCCTTTAAGATGCCCCACGCTTTTGGCATTGTAATAAGGGTATCCCATCAACAGAACTCATTCATTCAATAGCATCTTTTCATTGTTTAAGATACTTTACCTTGTAAAGTTTACAAAATTTTAAACAAATGCTCTAAAACATGGGTCCTCAACCCCCGGTCCATGGACCGGCACTGCAACAATGCAGAAACTGGGCCACGCAAACAAGCAAAAGCCCATCTGCAGGATGCAGGAAGCATGTGAAACCATGCCTCCTCTGGTCTATGAAAAAAATCTCTCTCCACGGAACCGATTCCTAGCACCCAAAAGGTCGGGGGCTGCTGCTCTAAAACAGAATACTTTACTTCAAAGCATTTGGGCATAACATCAAAAATCACTAGATACAATTAGCATGTCAGGAAGCTTTTGTTTCAGTAACATAGCCTTTGACCAAAAATAAAGTGGGGGAAACTGATGATCTAATTTACAACAACAACATAAGGAAAATATGGTTTCTCAGACGGTGACGAATAAAACAATAGCAGGAAAAAAGAAATACAGATAACAAAAGATAAATACCATTGAATCTTATACACACATAAGCTTTGTTTCATTTAGATACAAGATCTAAAATGGATTGGAAATAATACCAGATTTTGGTTACTAAGGCAATGACAAATCTTAATGTTTTTTAAGACTTTCTTTTACATGTATGATTTTTACAGTAAATTTTGTACTGTACTATGGACACTATATGGATGTTTCCTGATGTTGGGATGTAGGAAGCTGTAATCCCAGGGTAAGGCATCATATACAACTCTATAAATTGAACAATAGTGTGAATAGTTCTACACATGATCAATAAATCTAATAATGTCATTTATAAAATAAGAAAAACCTTATGCAAGATGGTATGACAAAACAGATTACAGAGAGAAAATGCCTAAGGTTAGATATTTTTTATCATGTCTGAGTTTCAGCCTTAAGGCCTTACGGATACAATTTCAGTTAAATAATAGTATGCTATTTCTGCAAAGTGCACAGGATATGGAAAACAAAATTGCTTCTGCTTACTCGCTATTCCATTCTTTCTGGAATGCTAAAAGGCTCTTTAGTTACCATCTCAAAGCAAGATAGGTGCATGAATGCAATGGTGATGCAGAAAAAGTTCAGGCTAGTAGTTTGTTTTGATCGAGACCTTCTGTATGTCTTGTTCTACACAAAACAATTTATAGTTAATAAGATAGGTTGAGCAGTGACATGTTCATTCATATATATATATATATATATATATATATATATATATATATATATATATATATATATATATATATATATATATATATATATATATATATATATATATATATATATATATATATATATATATATATATATATATATATGCTGGTCTTGTTGTATTCGGGTCTTTTCCTATGTAAGATTGAGATTGTCTTGGCAACGTTTTGCTGAGGTCACACTGGCCATCTTCAGGCTGGTGTTTTCAGCTTAAAGCATAGTTGGAGCTGCTATCTTTCTATAAATCTTGGTGGGGTGTGTGGAGTGCTGGCTTTGTTTCAGAAAGTGGAATGATTGGTTGAGAGGTTGTATTATGATTGGTAGATTGGTGCTGGTGCTGGCTGTGTGTCCGTTGTTGTTTCATGTTGTAACGGCCTGGATGGTGGGTGGGGCTCATTTGTTGACTATGGCTGGTTTCCAGATGTCTGGTAGGCGGGATGTATCATCACGTTTATTCATGTTGTGGGGGTGTTTCTCTATTTTGATAGCTTCCATAATTATTCTCCTGTTGAAGTGTTCAGTATTTGGTACCTTCAGAATTAATTTCATGTCCTGTAACTTTAAGGTGCTGAAAAAGGGAGGAAGTTTTTTTTCTTTTTCCTTACTGCATTCTTGTGTTCTGCGATGCGTGCATTTATTCTCCTGTTCGCTTGTCCTATGTACCAATCTACCAATCATGATACATCCACACAACCAAAACAAAAAACAAAAAAACAAAAAACCCTTACACCTTTATAACAAGATCTAAGTGAAAATTTGTTAATAAAATTTATAGGTCTTTTTCCCAAGTCACAATTTACAATTTATATCCAAATTTCTTTTACTAAATTGCCAATATATGTATATATCATTACGCTGTATCCATTATCATTTCATTATTATTATTTATAGTTAATTAATTGTTAGCGAGTAAACATTTAATAACAATCTAAAACAATATAAGTTACAAAATTCCTACTTATTAATCACCAATAATAAAAAAACTATTTTTTATTATCAACTTTCATTGTCAGCCTGTATCTTTCCAATAACAAAACAGTCTTATCTCTCTTGTAGAGTCAGTCTTCTTTTTATCTCCTTTATAAGGTTTTTATAAACTTCTCTCTGCACTTTGTTGCTTGAAGGATCTCTCAGTTGATCTCATTGCCCACCAGTTGCTACTAAAATTAACTTGTCTTTGGTTGTCAATCTTGCTTCTGAAAAAAATTCTCTTCTTATGTTTATTATCCTTAGTATTTTCTTCTTCTGTGTCCTGAAATCTGGGGTAGAGCTCCAATTCATCGAATTTCCTTTTCCATATTCCCTTCTTTCCACTTTCACCCACATTTGCTCCATTAATAAATTCATCTATTGTCTTATCTTTATCTTCTATATCTTCATTCTCCCCTTTCATTTTTGGGGCTCCAACCCCTTCATCTTTTGCTATGAGGAAGACTAGTCTTTCCAACTTCTCAATTCTCCCATATCCTTCCAATAGATTTTGAATTCCAGCCAAGATATTTTGGAATTTTAAGGTTTCCTCATCTAAGTATTGATCCATGTTTCCAAAACAGAAGAGAGAAAGAAAAAAAACTAATAGCAACTGCTACTCTAGCCTTCCAGGCCTCTCTTCTTTTTTATTTTAAATGGACTTGAACACAAGCTCTTTTATGCTCTTCAAAGGGGAAGTGTTCTGTTTCCCCCTTCTTTCTTTCTTTCTTTCTTTCTTTCTTTCTTTCTTTCTTTCTTTCTTTCTTTCTTTTGCTGCCAAAATAATTCTCAGAGGCACCTGTGAAAATAGGTTGTGCCCTTGGTTCTTTATCAGTTTCTGTAAACAAGTTGCAAACCCTTCAGCTGCAAAGTTAGTGAAGTCAAATAAGAAGAGAAATATGTTGTTTCAAAAACCCCAGCTTCTGACCTCTGAGTGGCGGTTAATTTTTACCTTCTATAGGAAACAATGTTCTTTAGATTTATTTTAGTGTGGTTTAATAACAAGTAGTAGGATAAATTGTTAAAATAAAAAGGAAGGTTTTAATTCAGAAGTCAAAAAATAAAGCAACAGGAAGCAGAAAAAATCAATCCGTTTAAGAGGAGAGATAAAGAACGTTACGAACATTTCAATCCACAAAAAATAGTTACAAAGAGAAAAAAAAACTTTCCACCGTGATCCCATTAGGATTATTTTCGTCGCTCAGTTCTTTTGTTTATGGATCTAATTTGGCTTTAAAGAAACATTTCTTTGGGCAGTCTTTAGCAAAATAGAAAAAATACCTCACCAGATGGACTCACTTTCTCTTTTCACTTCCTTCCTTCCGGAGCATCCCGATTTCATCAGCCTGGGGCTGCCTGTTTACCGCGGGCTTGAAGCACTTCCCTTGGGTCTATCAGGGATTTTGCGATATCCCTGAGACCAGCAAGGCTTTGTCTTCCTGATCACCGTCTCTACAGGACAGTTTAGGTCTCAAAGGACCCTCAAGCAGCAAAAGTGTCAATGGCACTCTCAGAATATTGAGACCCCATGTTGTAACATCACGATGTGGATTTTCCTTCTCCCATTTGTATAACTGTTCTTAATGATAATTTTAGCAATCATAAAATGCAGGTATTAGAGATTTTGCAATTCCAATGTATATTATTTACCTTTTCTTTCTTTTTCTGTCTCCAAAATTACACCATTTGTAAATAAACCTTGCAATAATTTAAAATCTAGGCCATGTGCTATATTTTAATATTGATTGAAAGTAAGTTAACAGACGGATTGAAAATGTATTTCCAGATTCTAAGATACTGCAATTCTTTAAACCGTATTGTGAGCTTCTTTTGGATCAGAATTGCCATTTAAATTATATTGTATTCATTTCACTTGCTATACCACCAATTACTATAGCCTCTGCACTAACAATTATTTGATTTCAAGAAGACACCTTTATGCTACAGGTAGCCTATGCATTGTATAATGACTCTTCAACTTTATAGATATCAGAAAACTGGCAAAAAACCTGATTTTCCTCTCCTGAACAGTCCCATTTACAAGCTAACATTTATTCTCATTTTCTTGTATAAACCTCAAAAAGAAATTTAACCAAGTGAGAAATAAAAATGTCAAAGATCCTATCTAGAGATAAATAGAGAACATGGAACCATAATATCGAACAAATCTTATTTACTATCAGGGCAAATTTTTAATTATGGTACTCAAGATTCACGTGATACTCCTGTACTATTTATGATAACTTAGAAGTTTAGTGTACGAAAAGCAATGTGACTTCCTTCTAGGTAACCATATAGATTAGTACTGTTGAAAACATTTATAAAGTTTCATTGCAATTTTTAAAGAAAGCTCCAGTAGCAAATGAGAGAATGGATCAAGATTTCACAAATAAAATTCTACCTTAATTAAAAGGGCTTCATACTGTGTATTAGAACCATAGTATTGCAATAATAATTTTGGATACAAATGCAATTTGCTTCCCTTTCTCTGAGATGCCCCATATAAGGGCTTTTGTACTAACTATGAAATCTTCGCAATTATATTTTCACTTTCTTCTGTGAGGAGGTTAATTTTGAGTGAAGGCACCTGATTCCTTTTCCTTCATGATCCCGTTCAAATGTTTAGGATTGCAATTCATGTGTTTATGTCAAAAAGTCAAAAAGAGGGCCGTGAAAATATTTACAGACCTCTCGCATCCTGGACATAATTTTTTTCTCAAAATGATGCTATAGGGCACTGCATACCAAGACAACTAGACACAAGAACAGTTTTTCCCAAATGCCATCACTCTGCTAAACAAATAATTCCTTCATCGCTGTCAAACTATTCGCTAAGGCTGCATTACTATTACTATTAGTCTTCTCATTGTTCCTATCACCCATCTCCTCCCACTTATGACTGCAGGACTGTAACTTTGTTGCTTATATTCTTATGATTTATATTGATATTGATTGTTTCCTGATTGCTTATTTGTACCCTATGACTATCATTAAGTTCTGTACCTTATGATTCTTGACAAATGTATCTTGTCTTTTTAAGTACACTGAGAGTATATGCACCAAAGACAATTTCCTTATGTGTCCAATCACACTTGGCCAATAACGAATTCTATCCTATCCTATCCTATCCTATCCTATCCTATCCTATCCTATCCTATCCTATCCTATTCTATTCTGGACATACTGGTTAGAGTGAATAGGAATTGTTGTCTGAAACATTGGATGAGTGCCAGATTGGGTAGGAAAGTTCCCAAAGGCAATTTTGTCTTTTAAGAGTAGGGGCATTGCATGAAATTGTCTAGAAAGTACAGCAATTGTAGATATGTTTAGTAGTTTTGATTGCTAGAAGTTCCTCTTCTTGAAACAGCAGGAGTTGATGAGCAAGTTCACACTCAAGTTCCTTTTCGTTTGGAGAAACAAAATAACTTGTTTGTGAACTTGCCCATCAATTCACTGGTGTTCGACAAAGAGGAATTTCTAGTAATCAAAACTATTAAACGTATCTATAATTGCTCTGGGTTCCAGATAATATTGTTCAATGCCCCTGCCCTTAAAGCAAGGGGCAGGGGAGAGGAGAGGAGAGGAGAGGAGGGAAGAGGAGAGGAGAGGAGAGGAGAGGAGAGGAGAGGAGAGGAGAGAAGAGAAGAGAAGAGAAGAGAAGAGAAGAGAAGAGAAGAGAAGAGAAGAGAAGAGAAGAATAGAATATTGCCTGTTCTTCTGTTGTTAATTAACCATTCATCATTTTTGGGAGCAATGCTTTCTTTATGCAGTTTCCATCAAAATCGCCATCTCACTTCACCCAGCTGTGAGAAAGAGAGCATCATGTTGTGACATCTGTAGCAAAAGTGGCATTAAAAGCATTCCATAAAAGAAACCCCTACTGCTCCTTTGTCTTTTTTATTTTGCTGCAGATACGTTATTATTGTGGCTTGGGAAGGCAATTGAAAAGA
The DNA here is from genome assembly GCF_051295495.1 of Thamnophis sirtalis. Classification (NCBI taxonomy): domain Eukaryota; kingdom Metazoa; phylum Chordata; class Lepidosauria; order Squamata; family Natricidae; genus Thamnophis; species Thamnophis sirtalis. The sequence continues at coordinate 17,093,857 of NW_028261381.1, forward strand.
AAAGGTAAAGACTTTTTAAAAGTTGCATTTTTAAAAGCTTGAGGATTAACGTTATTATTATGGGGAAAGAATCAATGGGACGTGATTTTCTTAGAGTAATTATAGATAGAACACTAGATTTTACTGCACAATGGGTACACAGTAGCATAAATCTGTCTTCACCAGCCTGGTCATCTGCTTGGTCCCAGAGAGAGTTAAATGTGGAATTATTCCTGGGAAAACTGACGACCCTGTGAACATTAAGTGCATTATATGCGCACGCACACACACACACACCTACCCCATTTTAAAGTGAAAATGCCAGGCACAGAGTTAGGAATTTGAAAGAGGTAAGAAAAGAAAGCCACAGCTTTACTGAGGACATGGCCAGAGAAAGTATACTTAGAGCCTCCAGGTAGGCCTGGATGTTTGAAGAATATTATGCCGGTGAAGGCAACCTGAGCTTGTCTTTGAAGGCTGTTCTTGGAGTAACAAAAGGTGCTGCACAATTCAAATATTCTTCTGTATGTTTGCTATCCATGTAAACTACCTTGACCTCCTAGAGGCAACAAATGTTCTGACCAAGGGTTCCTGAGAGCATGAAGCAAACACCTTGCCCCGACAAAAACCTCTTTTAGTAATTTACTGTGAATTTTGCTCATTCACATCCAGCAAAGTCTTTCAAGGGACGATTTACAGTCACAGACCTTATCTAGCTTGGGAAGCTGAACAGGCCGATATCTGCAAAACTTGGCAAGGAGTCAGAGAGAGTCAGGAAGCAATTAAGCAAATTAATTGTCTCCTGCAAAATCCACTCCCATTTTGCTTCTCTTTTATTTCCTCTGGGAGGGGCCATTCACCATCCACCTGTGGCCTTTCTCGCAAGTCGACCCCTGTTCTTTATCTATTCCCTTAATCTGGCAAGTCTGTGCATGCGCACACTGGGAATAGGCTCCAGGTGTTCATCTGCCTCACTGATGTCTGACTCTGAAGGCAACTGATAACTGGCATAAGAATCTGGCCCCCTCTCTGCCTCCGACACAGAGCCCTCATCAGAGCCTTCCCCAGGCATCAGGAGTGGCCCTTGTTCCTCCCCAACCTCCTCACTGTCCAAATCTGCTGCCAGCTCCACTGGCAGGCCACAACAACAATCCTCATGTGTATGCATTCACACTTATTCAGGAACCACACGCCTATTAATCTCCTTCCTTCTTTCTTTTCCCAGTTGATCTTGAGCAAGATCTCCAGGAGGGCGGAAATAGTAAGGCAATCTTCCATGTACTAACCTTTTTAGAAATGGACAACCTGCCATTAATTCCCAGCTGATCAGAGAAGTGGGTTAAGACACTGGATGGCTTTTCTTACCAATGTTTTGTAAGATGTCTGGTTAAAAAGAGAGGAAATGGGCCTTTACTAAATTGATCCCAATAGTTTGAATTCTGCTTAGAAATGAAGTAGGAGCCAATTCAGTTGACCTTATAAAGGAATTATAATTTATCTACATGTGGTATTAGGTAAAGGTAACGTTTCTCCTCAAACATATGTGCTAGTCATTCCTGACTCTAGGGGGTGGTGCTAATTTCCATTTCAAAGCCGAAGAGTCAGCACTGTCCATAGTGTCTCTGTGGTCATTTGGGCCGACATGACTAAACGCCAAAGGTGCATGGAATCTTCTCAACAAAGGTGGTGCCTATTTTTCTGCTTGCATTTTTATGTGCTTTTGAACTGCTAGGTTGGCAGAAGCTGGGACAAGTAACTGGAGCTCACTCTGTTACATGGTCCTAGGGATTCGAACCACTGAACTGCCGACCTTTCTGATTGACAAGCCCAGCATCTTAGCCACTAATACCCTTACATGTGGTATTAGTCAGCACTATTTCATTGACTTAAAAAGCAGCCTTGCTGCTGCCATTTGAGCACTGCAAACCTGATGTTAAAATCCATTGACCAAAGACTGATGACCCTTTGTCCCTGGTTAAGTTATCATTCACAAAGATTGATTTGTTAAGATTTCATCTCCATTTATCCATGGCTAGCTCATCATATCTCTCAGACTGTGATTTCCAGGAGTGAGATGGCAAGGAAAGAGATAATTACTGGTTTACTACTATTGGCAGCAGCTAGCTCCCTATTTCTGGAGTGATTACATTCTTATAGATACACCATTGCATCCATAGAAATGCTTTTAACATCCATATAATCGTTAGCATCAGAGTTTCCCCTCTGTTTCCCATGTTTTTATAATAATGTCTCCTTCTCTACTTATAAAATCATTAAACTGGAAAAACATCTAAATATAGACATTAATGCTATTGTGTTTCTATATTTCTACACTGTTAGGTTCTCAAGAGGTGCTTAAAAAAATCTTCCTCTGAAGAACCAAAATGCAAAATAGCTTGATTTCTTGTAAATCTTTAATAGTTCTAATTACAGTTAGACTTAGGATCCTGCAAGATTCAAATCAGGCATGTCCAAATGACAACATTACCTATGCCAATCAGTGAACTTGCTTGATTAAAAGCACATCCTGTCCCTCATCCCATTTGTGAGCAGGTAGATGTATAAATATCTTCTTTGGGATTCTATGAGCTTCTTCCTAAATCAACCCATATGAGAAAATTTGCAGGAAACAGGAGTGTTTGTTCCTCAACACTCAAGGGATTTGAAATATATTGTCAGAATATCAAGTGCACTTTAAGAAATATTTGGTACTTGTCTTTAATTGTTTTGATGAATTGATCTTGTTTAACACCTTTGTCTCATTAGCATTGTGTACCAAACCATCCAAAGCAAGCTTAAATCAGCCAAGTCTATTATTTTTCACTACCACCCTCCTTGTGTACAGCCAATCAAGACAGGGTAGAGTTATGAGTTTATTGGGATAGATGGTTTATAAATCCATGCCTGTTATTGTGCATGTTTTTCTTATGAGATGAGGAAGGTCATGCTAAGTATTAAAAAGGCTGAAATGTACAAATGACTAAACTCTGGATCATTAGTAGCATATATAGTTGTTGTTAATTGCAACGTCATATCTGACCCATCACAACCCCATGGACAATGTTCCTCCAGGCTTCCTGTCCTCTACCAACCTTTGGAGTCCATTTAAGCTTATGCTGACTGCTTCAGTAACTCTATCCAGCCACCTCATTCTCTGTCATCCCATTCTTCTTTTGCCCTCAATCTTCCCAGCATTAGGCTATTATCCCATGAGTCCTTCCTTCTCATTAGGTGGACAAAGTATTGAGTTTCATCTTCAGGATCTGGCCTTCTAAAGAGCAGTCAGGGCTGATCTTCTCTAGGACTGACCGGTTTCATCGCCTTGCAGTCCAAGGGACTCAAAGTTCAAAGGCTATGTTCAAATATACTTAATGCTTTTCCTTGTTTTTTCCCAAAACAGCTACTCTGTGAGGTGATCTGGGCTGAGAGACCGTGATTAGCCCAATATCAATCAGCTGTTTCATGACTAAGCAAGACTACAACTCTCAGGCTCCCAGCTTCTAGGCCACTGCTTTTAACCATGCGCCATACTTCCTCTGTTAGCATTATAGTAAGAATAACATTTGTACTACCAGCACAATCTAATTCTATCCACATTTACTCCAGTGCAAAGGTTACTGATTTGAGGATCTTCTTCAGTTTTGCATTTACTGCGCCATATTTTCTAAATGAAATCAGTTCTCTATTACTCCAAATTTCCCATGCAGTTAATAAGAGAGCATGAAATGTGCTCTATCATGAATAATTTCCAGTAAAATATGTTTATAAATAGCATGTATACTTTAATGCAAATTATAAAGATAAATAAATTAAGCCACTTAGTGCAGAAACAGGAAAGGACAGGCTTATGAATGAAAATGTGCACAAATGTCACAGTCAGAAAATGGTCTCTTTGGTTTGTTCAACCGAATGCAGGAACAATTTGAGCAAAATTGTAACCATGACATGCAATCCTAAGCATATTTTCTTATGTCGTTTTAATTAGTAGTCATACAGGAAATGCCCGCTAAGCTTTTCCTTCATTATTGTTTTTTTATAACTGGTGATTTGGTGCTCCTTATTTCGTAGTCATAAATCCCCATAGTCAAAATGCCTGTTTCTTTGGACACATTTTGTGTTGTATTGTTTAATTTAGAACATACCAGCTTTCTGACTTAAAAGGATGTGTGGGTGTGTACGCATATTTTAGATTACAACCTCTGCACAAAGGCACGTACACACCCACACTGATATTTTTAATGGAACTTAGGAAGCTGTATTAATTTTGACTTTTAAAAGATGGCTACAATTATACATTTTCATTTTGTTCCATAGGTGAACTTGCCCCACTAAATGATAGACCAAGTGAGAAGGGTTTTTAAAATGGAGAGACCTGGAAAGTAAGAAGCATTTTCCAATGGAAGCCAAATTTTAAGCCTAGGGAGCTCTATAAAAATCTAAATAGAGACTTATGAAGTGAAAACATTACCTTTAGTTTTTAATCCTGGAGCGCACGAAATCATGGCTTCTTGACACAATGTACTAATGCACTCCACGTTCAAGCAAACGGTGGGACTTCTAAGCTTGCCAGCTAAATGCCTTTCTCGCTGGCAGCAGGAAGCCACAAGCATTACTGTGTCCTCTACTTTCCTAATTGGTGTATAAAAACAGAAGAATTCATTCACCTGCATCTTCTTTCTTTCCTTCTCTTTTCATTATCCATGTGCCCCTATTTTCTCTCCTGGTTGGTGCACACACTCTTTGGCTTTTGAAGAAAGTGCGCCATTTCATCCACAGCTAGAGCTGCTGCAGCCAGCAAAGCATTCTAGGCGTTAAATGGAGCCTCAAAAATTGCAGAGTGGGTGGGAGGTAACTGAAAGCACCGAAAATCTTACCTCAGAGACTGAGAGCTCTTTTGCCGGCCTCCCCCAATCTTACCCAATTTCTTGATGCAATTCATTGGACTAAGTTGCACCAATTTTCCTGATTGAAAATGCTGCTATTGGGGGCTTCAGGGGGCAGGGATTGACCTATTGCTGTTCTGCTTCTACAAAATCAACACCAGATCTGGTATGCAGAGCTACCTAAAATAGGATGAAATCAATAGTGTGATTCAAATAATTTAGCAACTGGTTCTCTGCCCTAATGATTTCTTCTAACAAACAGTTCACCAGACTGCTCAAAAAGTTAACAACCAGTTCTCCAGAACTGGTGCAAACTGGCTGAATCCCACTACTGGGTGAAACTTTTTATGTGGAGCAATCTCTGCTCGGGCTAGTTGCTTGGCTTCACACAGTATGCCAAATGTGTTAGATATTCCCCACTGCTGACAGACTGACAGAGGTTTCCACCAAGGTCCTCTGTTCCAGTAGGAACAGAGGTTGAATCCCATTGGTCAAGAGGTCTGACAGATCCCTTTAAAAGGGGATGCTGCCCGACCATTCCCCAGCCGGATGTTTACTTGACTTGCAATAAAGAGCTGTTGTTACTGAAGCCTTTGTGTGCCTCCTTTACCCGATCAAACACTGGCGACGAGGGTGGGATTGGATGGCAACTAGGCTAACAAAGAGAGCAAATGAAGCCTTGTAAGTACATCCAGCCCTGTGCGGCATCAAGCAAGCCATCGTGGAACAACCAGATAGAACTAGAATGGCTATGCACGCCCCACCAACTCCGTTTGATCCAGCCACCGAACACTGGGAATCAAACATGCTACAATTCAAGTGTTTCCTGGAAGCGAATGATCTCACGGGCGTTCCAGAAGCCCGTAAAAAGAACATGTTCCTCGGTTAGTGTGGCCGGGAAGTGTTCAAAACAGCAAAAAACCTCTCAGAACCAACCCCCCTCCAAGCAGTGTCCTGGTCTGCACTACAACAAATGCTGAAGACCCACTATGCGCCAAAGCCGTCCAAATATGTTCGCCGGCACCAATTCAACATTTGGAACCAGAAGGAGGGCGAATCGATGAATGAGTATGTGGTGACGCTCCGAAAAGCTGCAGCCTACTGCGAGTTCCGTGAGCTGGACGAGCTGATTCTGGATTGCATAATTTGTGGTGTACGAGACATCACTCTGCAGAGGAGGCTACTTGCTAAATCCAACTGCTGTCTGCAGATCGCACTAGATGAAGCTAGAGCATCCGAATCAGCCGTCAATCGACGGAAACCCTCCAGCGCCACAGCGCACCTCCGGAGGCATGGAAAAGTACCTGCGTACATCGCGAGACTACAGAACCCGACAGCTCTGGAAGCGAGGAGGAAAACAGCTACCGCATGCGCGCTAGCCACACAAAGCCAGTGCGAAAATTCAATTCACAAGTTCTGCACTGCGCCAGCTGTGGATGAGACCATATCTGATCATCCTGCTGTTTCTGTGAAGCAATTTGCCAGCGATGCGAGTGGAAGGGGCACACCGCCAAGCTGTGCCGCAGCGATTTCCCTACTCCCACAAGACAGCCCAAGGGCTCCCAAAACCACAAATTGTGGCCCAAACCAGGGGCTTCACTGCAACTCAAAGTCTTGTTGCAGTCTCAGTGCAAAATCAGACCAAGAAGTCCTGACCTCCCTGTGCTTGCATACATTCACGTATACACCCTACTCTCTCTTTCCCCAGGCTCCCTGAACTCACACCACATTGTGGTACACTCTCCCCCCCCCCAATATTCATACAAAGCCTCCTTCACCCCTGTGCAGTATCCCCAACCTCTTTACCTTGTTGAACTTCCACTTCCTGCTTAATGACACATACAACTGGAGTTATAACAGCAAATGGGACTGCCAGGATTGCCCTCACTTAGTGATGCAGTCACATGGTGTTGTGGCCTGCCAGCAGCCAGCAGAACTGGCAGCAGATTTGAACAGTGAGAAGGTTGGGGACAAACATGGGCCAGTCCTGGAGTCTGGGGAAGGCTTTGATAAGGGCTCTGTGTCGGAGGCAGAGAGGGGGCCAGATTCCAGTGCCAGTTATCAGCTGCCTTCAGAGTCAGACATCAGTGAGGCAGATGAACATCTGGAGCCTGTTCCCAGTGTGTGCATGCACAGATTGCCAGATGAAGGGAACAGATAAAGAACAGGGGTCAACTTGGGAGAAAGGCCACAGGTGGACGGTGAATGGCCCCTCCCAGAGGAAATAAAAGAGGAGCAAAATGGGAGTGGATTTTGCACGAGACAATTAATTTGCTTAATTGCTTCCTGACTCTCTGTGACTCCTTGCCAAGTTTTGCAGGTATCGGCCTGTCAGTTCTCCAAGCCAGATAAGGTCTGTGACTGTACATCCTCCTTCGAAAGAGTTTGCTGGATGTGAATGAGCAGAATTCACAGTAAATTAATAAAAGGTTTTTTTTTTAATTGGGACAAGGAGTTTGCTTCATGTCCTTGGGAAGCCTAAGTCAGAACACATGCCGTCCCACTTTACAACCACATTACTTAGTGACAGTAATTCCAGTTCCAATTGTGTTTGCATGACCACGACTGCCTGCATAGGATAAAATGTTTAAAGGAGAAAGCCTCTATTGCTGCACATTAAAACCCTGGCAAATCATATTATCAAATCTTTCTCATCATATACACTTTGCCCTTGGCAAACCTGTGCTTGAACTACTGTATTCTAAATGAAAATGAAAATTACCTTAGATGTTAAAAGAACAGGATTCCTGCAGGGTTAAATATTGCAAAATTACCTCTCATAGATTGGGGATATGCAGCTGCCCTTTTCAAGCCCATGCTGTACTTGACTGGTTTATGAACAGTGCGCTGGTATCACACGGCTTATTATGCTCAAACAAGGTAGTAACAAGACTAGGATGAAGAAATACCTGGAACCAGGGGGAGAGGGGATGAAATTCAGGTTAAATTATTAGACTAATACGTTTACAGCCCATATACTGAATCATTTGACCCTTCTCTTGAATTATAACTTAAAGTTCAGTAAGTTTCAATGGGATTCTTGGTGTTACTAGGCACCTTCAAAGGATTCTGCATTCTTGTTCTAATCTCTCACAGATGTCCCTTTCTTCAACTTTTCTCTCTCCCCCTTCCTCCCCAAAAGTCCTCTATCCCAGCAATTCCCATAACTGCACCAATGTGCCAACTTTTCTTTAGTGAGGCTAATTCTACTTCCGACAAACAGAAACACACAAAACAAGATGATGCCAGGAAGGAGGAGGAGGTGGTGGTTGTGGTGCTGGTGGAGGAGGCATTTCTACATGTTTCATCAGAAAAATGCTGAGCCCCTGATTATTGATCCTTGATTGCCACGCATAACAACTGAGACTGGTAGAGAGGTTTGCCCAAAGTGTGTGATTTGGGATCAATTATTATTTCTTGCCACACCTACCATAGAGGGTAGTTGTTAAGGGAGTTCCTGCTCTCCTGAAAAGATCATTTAATCTTTTTAAAACTTCTTCATCAGAAGAGAGGGATAGGAGAGTGGGGAAAGAGGAGGAGAGAAAGAAGGAGTGGAAAGAGGAGAGAGGAGAAGGAGAGAGGAAGGGGAAGAGGAAGGGGAAGTAGCTGACTGCAGTTCTGCAGTTCGGCTGTTCAAATCTCACCGGCTCAGGGTTGACTCAGCCTTCCATCCTTCCGAGGTGGGTAAAATGAGGACCCGGATTGTTGTTGGGGGCAATATGCTGACTCTGTAAACCGCTTAGAGAGGGCTAAGTCTAACTGCTATTGCTATTGCTAGTAGAGAAGAGGGAAGAAAGGAGGTAGGGAGGGGGAGGAGAGAGGGAGAAGAAAGTGATGGATGAGGTACAAATATGATATATGGAGAACAGAAGAGCCAATAATTGTTTTTGGGAGTTGATAGTAAGATAAATTGATGTAAACATTTAATAATATAATACAATGTTGGTTATGTAATAGTATACATGTGGTTATAAGTTATGAAAATGAAAAACAAATGAAAAACTTTATACAAAAAATCCCTTCTTCATCAATATCTGTGCTGTGGACAAGCAGTGTGTAAGCCGTGGACAAGAGTGGTTTTGAAATCTAACCCCTGGGTTACATGAGATAAGCATTGACATCTGATAAAAATGAACAATTCAAAGATGTTAATATTCACAAACAAACAAATCGTTAGCATTTGTTGCTAACCAAACTTTTCTCAATTTTACGCCAACTCCTGGTGGCATCTCATGGACGTGTCGATGTGGTTTTCCTGAGAATATGGAAATGGTTTGCCAATGTCTTCCTCCAGCTGGATTTTTGGCTCATACTGAAAATCAACACGATCCCATCCTAGGATCTCCTATTGATTTCTCATCCAAGTACCAATTTTATCCTTATAGCTGGGCTTCCGCATTTGGGGGGTGGGGAGGGTTCTTCACAGGATAAGAAACTGCTTAGTCTAGGCCCTGAGTTTTCTTGACAAAGTTTTTTTTCCAGAAGTGATTTGTCATTGCCTCCTTCTTAGAGAGAGGAACTGACCCAAAATCACCCAGTTGACTTTGTGCCTAAAGCAGGAGTAGAACTCATGGTCCCCAGTTTCCACCCGGTGCCTTAGCCACTACACCAAACTGGCTCTCTTTTTCCAATTTAGAATCACATAATTGTGCCTTGTCTAATTTTCCTAAGCAAGACTGGTGAAAACTGGGAATTCTTGGAGAAGAGTTTACTATTGTATTAGCCAATGGCAGACTGGATAATTGTTTCAATTCTGCTTTACAGGGCTGCAGTTTCAGCCCTAATTTGACTGACCACAACTTAAATCACTCCTATTATTTTTTTGTTGTTTGTTTGTCAAATTTCTAAAGCTGACCAATTCCATAATGATGGGGAGCATATAATATTAAAAACAAAAATATCATAACAAGCAAAAAATAAATGTCCAGAGAAAGAGAGCAATATTTCTCTACATTCCAAGTCCAAATATTCCTGTAAGGACTGCCCCCCACACACACCTTCAAGAAAGCATAGACTCTTGAAAACTTTGTATTTCAAAAGGAATCTTTCATTGAAAAGGGGTGAAAGCAAGTCAAAATTCAAAACAGGCTCTGAGGACCCTCAGGGCATACAAGAAGGATAAAGGAAATTAGGAACCCTGCCCCACAGTCTGATGTGGATTCTGCAAATCCTCCGCAGGTGTGAAGATGTTATTGTACTGGCGTCTCTGAGAAACAGATGAGTTTCTCAGGACCATCTTCTGGCATCGCAATCTACATGGCCCTCTCCCCTTGCATTCCCCAAGAGGTGAGAACTTTCCAGAAATTTGAGGCACCAGGCAATGGCTATAAATCAGGTGAAAGGCTATACAAAAGGACAAGACAAGAAATAAGTTACTTAGGATATAAAGAAAAGAAAGAGAAACTGAATGTATCAAATCCACAAAACCCCTTCTTTCACCGAAGAATGGCAGATACATGGATCTGACAATTCCCCAAGTCTCACTTCCCAACCCAGGAGGTGAGGAAAGAGTCAGATCTTCAACACTCATTTAGACAAGATTAGAATTGGAACCATTGGAATCATTGGTGGGATACTGTTCTAGAAGGCCAGCACTGTGACAGAGAACACCTTCTTCTTGGGTCTCATCAGGTACTACTACTGTTTAATTGTTGGGACCTGAAGCATGCTAATTTTGTGTCATTGTGTAGGGCATCAGATCCCAGAAGAAGCAGAGTCCCTGAAATAACCAGGTGCTATGTGGTTAACCAGCATCCTAAATTGCACTTGGAAGCCAACTAATGAAGCGCGTTAAGCAGAGATGTTACATGGACATAAAAGTTCCAAATCAGTCCGGTGTAAAGTCCATTGCAACAGTCTACACACAAGATGACCCAACCATGAGTGATTATAGAAAGATGTCAGATTCATTCTTGCTTAGTTACTGTGCCACTGAGACCTTGGACCCTGCCAGCAGATTTAAGAAACATTTAAAAAAAAAAAAAGAAGAGGGAGTGGAAAATAAAAATTAATTCCTTCTTCCACACTTTAGCTGCAATTCATTGATGTTGTTTTGCCAGTGCATTCTTCTATGTTATTGGAGAAGGGGGTACCTTGACATTTTCACCATCATCCCCTGCTAAATTTGGGGGCTTTTTTTTTAAAAAAAGGCCAGCCACTGACTTTCCATGACATTTTCCCCTACCCCGCCAGATTTCTTTAGCTGATATAACTGAACCTCCGGTGAAGCCAAGTTCCCATTATCAAATGTCATGAAACTCTTCAAATGTGCACTAGATAAATTGGAATACTATAAAAGGCTATCAGGTTCTACTCTAGGAGTTATTTATGAAGGAAATGAGCCTGAAACGCATTGAAGCAAAGTCTACAGCTCTGTTCAAGAAAGGGGAGTTTGCTATGATCTAAAAACAAAAAATACCTGCTGAATATGCTGACTGGATACTCTTCCTTTACCCTTATTGATTTCAGAAAAAAATCCTCTTTATCCCCAAGAGCATGACTTGAGTAATGTTACATATGTAATTGGGTTGTTACTTCACTTACCTATAGACATGAAATAGAGTCTTTTTTCTTCTAAGACTGCCATAGATAAGGCTGTGCTTACAGTTGAGCACTGCATTGGAGAAGCTTAATTTAATGGGCAGAGATGTTGCTACTACAGAAATATAAGCATTGCCTCTAAGATATAGCGAGAAACGTTTACCCAATGATCCCTAAGGTTTACACATTGGAGAAAATGTAAAAATATATATTTATATCCAGTTTTGCAAAAGCTATGTAAGTCAGGGTAATAAATTCTGAAGAGAAAAGGAGTTTGATGGTGTTGCCGCCAATGAACAGTAGCCCTTTAAAGTGGGTTCTAGATTCCAGTCTAGGAATTTGGGGGAAAAAACAAACAAGTGGAAATTCGATGGCCTGTCCAAGAAAAGTTTCTATTGGAACTAAAATATGATAAAACTCAGACCTGTGCTGAAACAAAAGCAATATTCTCCAAAAAAATCAGACAGCATTAATGATTGAAAATCGTATTATAACAAACGTTTTTTAGGGCGCTGCATCATTTTTAAATGCTCAGAACCTACAGTATGGTTCCTGGAAGCCAGAGCCTTTCCCCCATATGGGGTATGTGTTTAGTCAGCAAAACTGAGGCATCTAGTTATCCGATGGTCATTGATGCCATAATTCAGAAATGCCACAGTCCTGCTCCAAATATCTGAGAACAACGAAGAAAGTTGTTATAGCCTGTCCTCCCTCCCCCACAAACCCCATTTTATTACCACCCACTTTGTCCATGACAATCTGCACTTGAATAACCTAGTTTGGGAATTTAAAACTTCAGGTAGAGAAAATACAGGGTTGGCATTATTTCTCATCCTTAAAGTTATGTTCTTCCAAATTTAGCACTCTCTTTCTATTTATCCCCTTATTGCAGTTGCAAAAGAATTTGTTGTTCTTGCATGAGCCAGGGAAGTTCTTCCTCAGTGGCTCACTATTTTAGACCCTCCAAGGCATCATTTATGATGGCCCAGATCAACAATGCCTAAGACGTGCTTACTTCTAGAAGACTAAATTGGGTAGGAATTCTTTGAATTCCATTCCAAAACTTTTGTAAGGTACCATGTTGCAGAATGCTGGAATATAAGAAGCACAAGGAGTGTGCTTCTATGACATCTAAATCTAGATAGTCATAGAGATAGATCTAGTGGCTAAAGGGGGCTTGAATGAGCTATTAAAATTATAGACGATAGATAGATGATAGATGATAGATAGATAGATAGATAGATAGATAGATAGATAGATAGATAGATGATAGATAGATAGATAGATAGATAGATAGACAGACAGACAGACAGACAGACAGACAGACAGACAGACAGACAGACAGACTCATCAGTGTCTTATGACCAGAGACATGAAATAATTTAATGGCTTCCTAAATATATTTTATTAACTTCTTCCACCAAATAAACAGAAGAGAAAACATTATCTTACATTTTCACATCATAATGAAAAAGAAGGACATTTATCAGAATGATTTCATCATGATGATATGCTTTAACAAATGTATTTTAGTGCTACTTTTCCTTACCCTTCAAGAGCCTAATTTAGTATATAAACTATTGATTGCCAAATTCCATATCTAATGATTCATAAACAATTGATTTTAGTAAATTGGGTTCATAACTGAAATTATGTTCATTTAAATCCATAGGTCTTAAATTACTGACCCATTAATTCATGATAAATTCATGATAAATTCTAAATTCAGTCTGGATCCCATCAAACTGAGATGTAATCCAATCTACGTGCACATCCGATTGCAACTTCAGGCTGAAATAATGCACATACTTACCATGGGAATCATTGTTACTGAATGTGCTTTCTCTTGCTCAGATGCTACTTGAAGTATGCAGATAATGTTACTAAAATAGTGACTATCTCTAGACGATGAGTGAAATTGGATAACCAAGTACCCACAAAGCAAATACATGAAATAATTTTCTTCGTTTTGCAATCAAAATATCGCTGGATGCCATATTCATAGTGTATACCACCTTTTTCCTTCCAAGCTTAAGCCATAACATAGCACTTATTCCCAGCCCACCCTTTGAAGTAACAGAGAAAGATAGTAATTGGCTCAGATCATCCAGTAAGTTCATAACTGAATGAAACAGGAGTGGGATTCAGTCGGTTTGGACCACTTCAGGAGAACCGGTAGCTACAACGATCAGCTGGGTAGCAAACTGGTTTGCTATGACAATCAGATTGGTCCACCCACCCACCCCTGAGCTTTACTTACTTTTATCCTCTCAGCTGATTTGCGTGGCAGAGCGGATTGCCGTGCCTCAGCTGTGTTACTCCCCAGAAGTAACGTGGGAGGTAAGTTTTGTTAAACTGCTGGTGCTTGTGTACGAAGCACGTGATCATTGAACTGGTTGTTAAACTGGCAGGATCCCACCACTGATGAAGAAGCTCATTGATCTCTCTCCAGTCCTCATCCAGCACAGTAATCACTCTACTGGCTAGGACAATTCATCTGGTTTTGGCACGAATACTTTTTTAATCTCAACAGTTATTTCTAAGAGTAATTCAAGGAAGAGCTTTACAAAATGTAGTTGTGACAAATTTTCTTTAAAAAAATTGAGGGTGGAGGTGTTCTTCAACTGTTGAAAAATTAGGCCATATCTGCAAAGAGCATTTAGTAAAATGTCTGTTCAATCCCCTTGAAGAACAATTTCATATTCATGTATTCTCCTTTCTCTTCAACAGTACTTCCTTTTCAACAGCACTTCCTTTCTCATCCTTCCCCTTCACTTCTTCTTTTTTTTTAACTTTCCCTGAAGAAAGTACCATCAATTGGACAAAACATCACCGCACAAATTTTATTCCCTGTCCTCCCATCGCTGTTCGGCTTATGTAAGACTGAGATTGATACACAGTTGCATACGTTAAACAGAAAACTGGATTGATGAGCCTTGTCATTACACTAACTCTTAATGTCATTTCATGTCCCCTTCGAGAGTAACTGAATGATGGGGTGGGAAACCTGCACAGAGCATTTTGGCATTGGTATTTTTCCCAGTGAACGTAGAAACACTCCACTTTGCAGCTACATGTAACTGGGCAGGGAGAGAGAGAAATGACTAAGGGAATTTAACTTGTACTGTTCCCAGGGAATCATCAACAGCCATTTAATAAAATATGAACCAGCAGTGACAGAATCTTTCCATTGCTGCCAAAACCAGGCCACATCTGTTACTGGAATACTGCACAGCCCCTGAGAGGAAGAGAAGAGATGCCCAGTTCTCCATATACTAACTCTTCTAAAGCGCAAAGCATTGAAACTCTTCTTCTGGCTGCCCACCTGCAGCTCCTTCTGTGGAGTCCTTTCATCAGTTCAAAGACCTCTGCTTACTTGAGACCCGTAGGAATGTGAGGACCAGTGCAGCTAAGCTTTGAATTCCTTTGATCTTTTGGTTTCCCAAAATGTGCTTATTAGATGACAGCCTAACAAAGTAATCCCCCCTCATATTTCTAAACTGTGTCGGAGTATTCCCACTATTGTATTTTATCTTATTTATTTATATAGCTTAGTGCAATGATTAAGGCAGTGATGGCTAACCTTTTTGGTGCCGAGTGGCGAAAAGGGAGCACTTCGTGCACACATGTTCGTCTGGGCTGCAACCAGGAAGAGGAGCTGCCCAGGGGACATGTGCATGCCAGAAAATGAACTTCTGGTTTCCAGCACACGCATGTATGCTGGCCAGCAAGTCTTCTGGTTACTGCCGCGCATGCGCCAATCAGCTAGCTGATACGCATGCTCAAGCCAGAAAATGGAAGACCAGCTCTTCCAGTTTCTGGCACGGCCGCACGCCCAAAGTCCAGCTGATCGTCATGTGCACATGCACGCCAGAAACCCAGAAAAGGAACAGGTGATGCCACACATGATAGGAGATTCTGGCCCTGCCTTAGGCAAAGTGAACTTGATGATCTTGGACCAGTTCCTCTCTTGTAGTCTTAAGAAGAAAAAAGCAAGGGCAAGCTACTTCCAAAAAACCTTTCCAAGGAAATTGAAGGACAGCTCCAGGGAAGCAACGGGAAGCAACAACCCAAAAGCACAAATATACATTACTCTCAGCTATGCTTCATTTCTAAATGCTTTGCAGTTTCTTTTGTTCCCTCTTTAATTCTCTATTTGGCTGTTCCAACCTGTTCCCAGTGACTTTGGACCACTTTCCTCTTTTTAAAAACTCTGCTTGATCTTTTTTTGTGCCCAGTTCCTCAACCACCATTGGCAGGGAAACAGAAGATATACATTACTGTGAAGTCACCATCTTTTTTCTCTCTGTTTTGTAATAAGGTTGCCCTGTACAATATTCTCATTCATTTTCTTATCTCATCTGAGTTTTTCCCTGTCTGGCTTTTGTTACTTTCTATGCATATCTGTGCAACCTTCAACCATGTCTCTCTTCCCACTCTTTTAGTTAGTATTGCTTCTTTGTTTGATAAAGGTATTTATATAATTCTCACTTGTTCAGTTTGGTTTCCCAACAGCTACCCTGTAAGGTACATTTTGTTGAGAAAGAAGCCTTCAGATGGCTCCAGAATGGCCTGGTAAATAAGTGAGGTAGTAAGTTGATCCGATCCAGTGTTGCAGAGTTTACAGCACAACTAACTGTTGGAGATAGATGATAGATAGATAGATAGATAGATAGATAGATAGATAGATAGATAGATAGATAGATAGATAGATAGATAGATAGATAGATAGATAGATAGATAGATAGATAGATAGAGATAGATAGATAGATAGATAGATAGATAGATAGATAGATAGATACAGAGAGAGAGAGAGAGAGAGAGAGAGAGAGAGAGAGAGAGAGAAATAGATATAGATAGATAGATAGATAGATAGATAGATAGATAGATAGATAGATAAATAGATAGATAGATAGATATAGATAGACAGACAGACAGACAGAGAGACAGAGATAGATAGATAGATAGATAGATAGATAGATAGATAGATAGATAGATAGATAGATAGATAGATAAGAGATAGAGACAGACAGACAGACAGACAGACAGATAGATAGATATAGTAGAGAGAGAGAGAGACAGAGACAGAGATAGAGAGACAGACAGAGACAGAGAGAGAGATGGGTTTCAACCAGTTTGGACTGATTCAGCCGAATCCGTAGTAACTTGGCGCCTGGGTTGCTGGAACCGGCAGTGACCCACGCCTAACACACTCCTGAATTGGTTCTCCTATGAAGGCACCATCTTGATTTTCAGTTCCTTCAGATATAAGGAATCTTCTCCTATATCTCGAGTCAGAGGGGGAAATATATCTTCCACACACTCCTCCCCCCCCGCCAAGAATGTTGTGGCTCAAGTGTCTTCTTATATAGTCAGGTTTCAAAGAGCATGTGCCAACAACAACTCCTGAGTCATCATGCAAGAGTCTTCTGCATATAACAAAAACCAGGAAGGAACACCTCCAGTCTTCTATAACTGCTTGTAGATAAGAATAGGACACCATCTTTTGCTTAGTCAAGTGAAAACTAAAATATTCTCACAAATAGGGGATAGAATTTTCAGTGAGCTTTTTTCATTCAAAACTCTTTTTTTAAAACCTAGGTATACATATACTTTTTACAAAATTGAGTCCCTCGGGAATAGGGCGGCATACAAGTATAATAAACATACAAAATTTACTCTCCCAATTGACTTCACCTCTGTATTAATCCAGCTGCATTTATAGATCAGGCTTTTGGGGTTCATGATTCTATTCCATAGATTGTACTTATTATTAACATTCCATGAGATAACATCATCTTAGCCAATGACCTCTGTAGTTGTTTGTTTGTGTGTGTGTGTGTGTGTCAGATAATCTTTATTCATTTCTTTATTCTGGTCTAATGTTTGGACTTTTCTTAAAGACAAACAAACCAGATGAGTTACTCCAAAGAACAAATGAAGTCCCTGTGGGAGAGTGGGAGTCTTTGGCACAACTTTCCAAGAATAAGTGGTTTATGAAATTCTCTTATAAACCACGTAATTGAAAATGTATTGCTTGCAGAAAAAGAAACTGCAGCAAAGACAAGAGTGATTTTTTAAAAAAAAACACAATATGCAAATATAGCCTTTATTTGCCAACTCATTCTGATTTTCACTGTGGTTCCTTTGTTTAACATTTCAATAGATTGGCTTTAATATTAACATACTGCTTAGTCAGATGAGCAAATCCAGTCCAGAAGACCTGCTGACATAGGCATAAAATACTATTTAATGATCAATGCTCCTTGGATTCTGCCACATTTTTATTTCCAAAATTCTAAACTAAAGATGTAGAAGTACATGGTATCACGAGAAATAAAATCTTACAACCTAAAATGTCATTCTAATATTCCCAAGTCAGCATGTAGACAAACTGGTGTATATATTTGACAGCCTGCAACTAAAACTTGCTTAGACATCTCATACACCACAATATTATTGCTGCTATTTTGTCATTTATTTAATCCAATACCTTTGTCTTGTTTCCTAGATATGTATTAAATGCAGTAAATTCACAGCAGAGGTGGGTTGCTGCTGGTTTTGCCCGGATCAGGCGAACCAGTAGTAGCAGTGGCAGGAGGCTGCACCCACCGACTTGGATGCTTCTGCGCATGTGCAGAAGTGTGGCGTGCCCATGCCCGCCCGAACCGGTATTAAAAAAAAATAGCAACCCACCACTGACTCACTGTATATGGATATTACTTAAATATAATGGTGGGGTGGGGGTGAGAATAATGTGCTATGGAAATGGGTTAGGCCCAATTTATGAAACCAGTACAGCTTTAACAGAATTGCTGTTGTAATCTCATTAATCTTTTCCCACACACACTGGTGGGTATCCAATACTTTATACGTTTCTTTGACTTGCATATTTCATTGATTTCCCCACCCCCCCCACCCCTTTTCCCTTCAAGTAATGCATTGCATATTCTAAGAGTGTCACACTTTTCTGGCACTGCTTTCTTGTATGTCTGCATACGCACTTTCAGAAACAATTCTGCATGGCCAGTTTTTCATCATTTACAGATCCCCATGCAGAATATTCTTTGACTTTATAATTGGGTTTACACAAGTTGCCTGTAGGTAATACAGTCTTTTAATACTTATAATAAAGCCCAAGTGCTATATCAGTTTGTATTCCAGATACTTTAAAGGAATATTTCTTTTTAAATGGCAGCCAACATTATTTGCAAATTGGATTTTTTTTTAAAAAAAAAAAGTCTTAGTATAACATCTCTGAGAATTAAGGGGTGCTACCTGGAACTTATGATTAGCATTTCATTGTGAACAGACCAAATGCAATCTGTACTATGAGGTAGGATCAGATAACACCCGGACTGTTTCTAGAGGAAAATTGTGAAGGCTTAGAAATCAGAAAAAAGGAATAAAAACAAAATATGGTAATGTTGGAAGAAACATCCATCTGGGTTCAGTTCCAAGGGGGGGGGGGGAAAGACACTGGAAACATGGAATCTGTTTGGAAAGATGGTTTAATGGTGGGCAGGATCACATGGTTTGAGGTCCTGAACAATTGAGTACATGGGTATGATACACACACACACACACACACACACACACACCCTCTCTTGGGCTTTGAACTTGCTTCCTGTTCCTGTGAAATAAATGTATTCTGATTGGTTGTCAAACTCCCATGGGGCCAGAGTTGGGTTCCTACCAGTTCGCACCTATTTGGTAGAACCGGTTCGTCAAATCTACCAAACCGGTTAGAAGAGGTTCCACCAGTGGACCCAGAAAGCAGGCCACACCTACAGAAGAGGTTCCAAAAAAATTTGAAACCCACCACTGCAACACACACACACACACACACACACACACACACACACACACACACACACTGAAACAGAGAGAGAGAAAGAGAAAGGAAGGAAGAAACAAATAAAGAAAAAAGAAAAAAGAAAGAAAAAGAGTGAGAGAGAGAGATCAAAGAAAAAAAAAGAAAAAAAAGAAAAAAGGGACTGAGAGACAAAAAGAAGGAAAGAGAGAGAGAAAGAAAGAAAACACATGGCTGGCAAGCCACTTCCACCAGGTCACATGGCCGGAAAGCCACTCCCACAAATGAGGCCACACCCACAGAGTAGGTTCCAAAAAAATGTGAAACCCACCACTGCATGGGGCCATGCAGGGGTAACTTCGTAGGCTGTCTTGAATCCCAAGCTTGGTTGAACCATGCTGGGAGGTGCAATCTCCCCAGGTGCCATGTGGTGAGTTCTGTTGATAGATGGGTAGAGGGCTGATCCTATTATGTCCTGAGGGTGAAGGTCTATTGTTTTGTAGATCAGCTGGCCCAGTCTTTTGTCTTGTAGATAACTCCCTGGGCGCAGGGAGCTGTGGGCTGCGTTTCTGTTTTAAGATTTCTATTTCTCTTCTAGGGAAAATATTCTGCCTTTTTAATATTTCCTAAAATATTCTAGGAGAGGGGTGGGTGCTGACTTTCTACAGTAATGAAATGGGTGTCTATGGGGTAGGGATTTGTTTCAATAGTTAAAATTACAGGTGCCAGAATTACAGGCAGTTTCTTTCTGAAGAAAAATATATTTGTGGTTTGCATGAAGAAGTCAGGGATACAACTATGATGGGCTGCAAGTAAAGTTTCAAAGTTCTGAAGTGTCCTTTCAATATTTGCATGTATTTTACAGCCCTGGCATTGCTTGGAACTTTTTCCAAATGCCAAACAAATCCCACTGAGCCCTGGTTCTGAGCCCCACAAAGGACAGCAAGGATCTTTGCTAGGACTGAACGTGGGACCAGAATCTGACAGCAAACAGTACGCGTAAGAGGAGGCAATATTTAGAGTACTGTAAAAAAACAACAACAAAGTGCTTATTCCTAAATTAGGTATATATCATTATTAAAGTAATCTCCTAAGAACACTAATTGGTCTTGTTTAGTAAGAGGAGCATGATGAGGTGAGAAAGCCATCAGCTTAGAATAAGAAAACCACTTAAAGCATACAATACTGGCATGAATGGATCATTCTGTGCTGTATATAAAGTAGCTATATATTTATGGCAAATTAGAAGACAGTGATGGCTGGATCAGTTATTTTCAAATTCTCTCCCCCATTTTTTTTCTCATTTTCTTTCAACAGAATCCTATTTCTGCATCACAATTTTTTACATTTCAGTATACACTTCTTCTAAATGTCCATATTTAAGTATGGAAAACTGGAAATGCCAAAAGGTAGCTGTAGTTTGATTTGTGTATTGTTCGGCATTATGAAAATTAGGGTTCATCATTTTTAGTACACAAAATTGATAATATAGATGAGTTCACACAAGACTAATAGTATAGATTAGTTCACATAAATAAGGAAATATTATATATGTATATGTATATATATGTGTATATATATATATATATATATATATATATATATATATATATATATATATATATATATATATATATATATATATATATATATATATATGTATATATATATATATATATATGTGTGTGTGTATATGTGTGTATATGTGTGTGTGTGTGTGTGTGTGTGTGTGTGTGTGTGTATGGGTTTCCTCTTTTAAATTCTTGGGAGTGTTTATTAGTCAAGATCTCACCTCGTGATTGGAAAGGCCCAACAGAGACTTCATTTCCTTAGAGTCCTGCGAAAAAATCAGGTGGAACAACAGCTGATGACCTCTTTCTATCGATCCACCATAGAAAGTGTCCTCACATATTGTATTACAGTATGGTATGATGGTTTAACAGCTGCGGACAGGAAGGCCCTACAGAGAGTGATCAATTCGGCACAAGAAACCATTGGTTTCCCTCTGACACCACTGGATGACATCTCCAGATCTCCCTGCTTTAGCAGAGTAAGGAAGATACTCAGAGATGATTCACACCCTGGTCAGTGTCTCTTTGCACTTCTACATCAGGCAGAAGACATCAAAGTATAGCCAGCCGAACAAACAGGTTTAAAGATAGTTTCTATCCTTTGGCTGTGAGAGTTTTAAATATAACCACTATCACTCCATGCACACGCTAGTTTTCTTTCTTTTTTCATTTCTGTTATAATTTTGCACCAGTGAGGTTAAAACCAATTTCGCTGTATTTAAGTACAATGACAATAAAGATTATATATATATATATATATAATACACACACACACACACACATACACACACACACACACACACACACACTATATTTTCAAGTCACTGTCTAAATTATTAGTTCTCATCGCACTCACATCAGAGGCACCAAGGCAGGTTGAAAGGATTAGTTGGTGACATCACCATTGTCCCAGGGATGGCCAGTTGAGCTTCTTTCATGTTGGAGTTGGAGCGAAGGATGGGAGCTCACCCCACTCCATGGCAGCATTCAGGTCTTGAATATGAGCTTGCTGCTTGTCAAGCCAGCATCCTAACCATGTGAGCCACTGTGCTTCTAGTTATTAGTTACAACTACAGCTTAATGTAGAGTTAATCCTACAAACAAAAGTATGGGAACATTAATTAAGAAAATGTTTATTCAAGGAAAGCATACACATTATTAAACGCCAGATGGCAGCTATAGAAATATGTTGTAGGAAGTATGAAGTGCCTTGGGACACCTTAACGATTCACACCTTTTAAAACCACAAGCTATTTTGAACTGGTATCAGACAAATTAAATTTTATCCTAAATTACATCTCTCTGTCTGGTTATTCTGAAGCACTCAAACCACATGACCAGGAGAACAATAAATCTTAAAGTCAGAGAGAGATGAAATACAGGGCATGGGAATGGCAATAATTTTGTTATTAAAAATGGCACACATAAAGCAACTGCAAATACACAAGCCCTTTTAAAACAGAGAAGGAACAGGTGATGGATAGTAACGGGATACATCTGTTTTAATCCTATCCCTTTAAGCCTCATCTTCTTCATGTTGACAAGAAATATCTGCAGGTAGGCATAATTTTGACAGAGTGCAGTTAGAATGTGCAGCAGGATTGTTTGTGACTTTTTAACAAATATCTTCGAAACCTAAGTGACAATTCTGTGGTTTTCAGGATATCATCCCCTTGGCTACATGATCCCTTGATATCCCTTTTGATTGTCACAGTCAAAGTTGTACATTAAACACAGAATTGACTAAATGTATTACTTCTTATTGCAGGTCTAGATGGATTTTTATTTCACTTTATTTTTATTTTACATTTGGAAAGATAAAAAGGGAAAGGCAATATAATTGCCTCTTTCTCTTTTCTTCTCTGCCAAAGGATTATATGAAAACATAATGCTCCAACCTAAAGTACTCCAATGAATTCATAGGATTGTGGCACCCAAGTGTTGTTTTATGAAATGGTCTTAGCTATAATGCTGAATATTAAAGAGGCACATCTAAATTATTTTATATAAAGCAGTCTTCTTGTTCCCTTCTGCCTGTTTTCCCAGGATATCCGTCACATACTGAGTTATATCTATGGAAATAATATTTGCACATACTTGTAATCTTCTAGTAGCCAATTCTTCTTGTTGAAATAGAATCTCTTTATCTGTGATGATAAAGATTTAAGCGAGTGAAGGCTTCCTCAGTAAGGGATATTTTTTTCCAAATATGGTGGTTCATATTGGATTATCTTTGTCAGTCATCTCCAGGCTCCTAAGAAAGGATGAAAATATATTTTTTAAATTGTGTACTTCACTTCATGTTAATTAAAGGTAAAGGTAAAGGTTCCCCTTGCAAATATGTACTAGTTGTTCCTGACTCTGGAGGGCGGTGCTCATCTCCATTTCAAAGCCAAAGAGCCAGCACTGTCCGAAGACATCTCCGTGGTCCTGTGGCTGGCATGACAAAACACCGAAGGTGCACAGAACACAGTTACCTTCCTACCAAAATGGTCCCTATTTTTCTACTTGCATTTTTACATGCTTTCACACTGCTAGTTGGCAGAAGCTAGGACAAGTAACCGGAGCTCACTTCGTTAAGCGGAGCTAGGGATTCAAACTGCTGACCTTTCTGATCGACAAGCTCACATCTTAGCCACTGAGCCACCACGTCCCTTACTTGTTGTTAATCGTGTTAATTAGGTTCGATTAAAAAAAATGTTCGGCTGCCTGGACTCCATCAATTCACCTAACTCGATTAGATCAGGTTCATGAGAAAACCAAGCAGAATGCTAATTATTTACCTAACATAATTCAACATTTCTAATATGCATGGATTTTTATCTTGCTCTCACATTCTGAACTCTCAGTCTGGGCAGAAAGTAAAGCTCAGCCATTAAAATAGGTTTATACACTCAATTGCAAAGTAATTTTCTTCTATATCTTTTGGGTAGGATTTATCCTACGGTTGTCCACTGCTAATGTAGTGTTTGTCCAGAATGAACAAAAGAGATTTGAGCAAAATAACTCATTTTCTCTCTATTATAAATTCATTTACTTTCATAACTGCATGTGTGGCATGCCAAATAGATTTCCATTATCATTTTTTAGAAAAAGCTAAACAGAGCCAGAACAAACAAGAATTCTATAAAAAAAAATAGTCATGACAGAAGAGACATAAGACAAAGTTTGAAAATAAGTCTCAATAGATTCAGGTTTTAGAAAAAAACAGAGTGGAAACAGAAGTGATAATCGGCTTTTGTCTTTTCCTCCCCATCCTGAAGAAAAAAGAAGAAAGAAAAATTACAGCATTCAGCAGATTGTCTGAACAGAAGGCTGGAAAGTCCCAAACAGTGACATACATATTTCATGTGAAATATAACTTTCACACCCCAAATGCTTTCCAGTACTTGTATGCAGATGACTGGTCTGCCTCTAAAAAAAAAACCTCCATTTGCAACAGAGAGAGAGAGAGAGAGAGAGAGAGAGAGAGAGAGAGAGAGAGAGAGAGAGAGAGAGAGAGAGAAAGAGAAAGAGAGAGAAAGAGAGAGAGAGAGAGAGAGAGACAGACAGACAGACATCAGGGGTGGGTTCCTACCAGTTCGGACTGGTTCACCTGAGTAGGTAGTAACTTGGCCTGCCATGCCCGTGAACCAGTTCTATTGGTGGTACCATCTTGTTTTTTATACTGCGCATGCACAAGTAGCGTGCATCAATCGTGCACTGATTCAAAGCATGCAGGGACACAAAGCATGTATGCACGCAAACCCTGAGCAAACCCTGAGCAAACCGGCAGTGGCAGCAGCCAGAACCCACACCTGACACGCACACACACACAAACACACATAGACAAAATTGTTCTGTTATTTCTTGGGAATTTTGATTGAATTATGTATTCTGTAAGAAGTGAAGGAATCCTCACCTATGTGCCACCCGGATATATGAGCTTAAGCCAACATGGAAATTGAAATGCCAATATATCTTATGGCACCAGAGTTTCTCTCAGTCTTAAATTTAACTTTGCACAAGGAAAGTTCCCCAGAGGTTCAGAAAGCTTAATGTTTAGGGAAAAGTTTGTTTCCTCCCTCCAAACAGTACAATTTTCTGATGGCCAAGTGGGATTCCATCAAGATCACAATAGCTGTACTCTATAGAGGTGCTCCTAGAGATATGGCCATAATAGAGCCTGCCCATTACAGTCACATGTTGTGACAGTCATTAGGTGAAACATGTCACTTAACAACCCTCCCATCTCTGCTGTCCCCAATGAAATGTAAAACTAATGTGTGAGTCATTAAGTGGAGCACGGGGTGCCCCCTAAGTAGAGAAGGCCATCGGAGGCCTAGTACTGGCCGTCTTGATGGCCAAATCTGGCTCTAGGTTCTGCCTTGGCTTACTTTCTTCCAATAGACAATCAAGACATTATTTAAAAGCAATTTATTAGTATATTCTGATAAAATGGGGTGTCCCTGTGAAAAGGCAGAACCTAGAAAAATGGCTTATATTTACTTTTATACTTAGCACAACAAAGAACTTCAATGTAAAAACTGACGGGTTTAGAAATAGTCATCTGTCCAGTTATATCACAAGAATTAAAGCATACAATAATATGCATGCATAGCCATAGAAAAGAGTATTGTATTCTGGATAAAAGAAAAAGAAAAATTTGCAAAGGAAAAACATCGGAATGGGTATGGGTAAGATATATTCTTAGTGCTTCCCAAAATTGGGCTTGAATATTTGCTTTGTTCATGGAGCGTTGCGAACAGCTGAAAATGAAATTGTTATATACAACATATTGAATATTCTCCTACCAGTCCTGGTTCCTAAAAGGGAGCCTTTTCTTGAAGGTTAAGACTTATAGTAAATTTTTAGCAATACATTTGAAAAAACAAATGTAAAAACCAGAAACCTCTTGTTAGTTAGCGAGTGCAACAGTACTACAAAAACCATATTGCAAATATTACAATATCCATCCTGTGTGGCTCTCAGTCCCGAGGCCTCTCCAACCTCTGAGAAGCACCATGCTCCACTTCCCAACCTTGGGTCCCATCAAGTCTTCTCTGACTTTCACCAGTTCCTCCCAGGCCTTAGGCTTGATTTTCACCCTGCCAGGAAAGCACCTGTCTCCTCACTTTCCTTTTGAATACCTCCAAAGCCGAAATGACTTATTTCTTTGTGCAGTCGTGTGGTGTGGTTTTAAAAGTAGTCACCATTTTGTCCTGCCCACGAAATGGCGACTGCATTCAGATTGCCACCACATGGCATGGCGACCAACTCTTTCATTTTGCTACCTTAGAGAGGTTTCCACAGTGCTAGAGAAGTTTTCTGTGCTTTCCAGAAAGTTTGGACTATGTCTCCTTTGGTTATTAGAGGAGGCAAATTTACCTTTTTAAGCCCTGACTCTCTAAGACAGGTGGAGAACCATGGCCATTATATGACTTGTGGACTTCAACTCCCAGAATTTCTGAGCCATCCATAAGTCATAAAAGGGCCATCCCTGAGCTAAGGGAATGCTTTTCAACAGATTTTGAATCTGCAGGAGAAACGCAGAAGCTGTGCTGATTTTTTAAACTGATGTACTAGGCCCGTGTTGCCGAACCTATGGCATGCGTGCTGGAAGTGGCACACAGAGTCATTTCACCCAGGACATGCAGCCTCACTGACTCCACTTCCACATTCTTGTATACGTACATGCGCCAGCTGGATGGCCTTCATGCACGCGGGGGGTACCAAAACCTGGAGGAGCAGCGTTCCGGCATGTCTGTGCGCACCCACACCCAACTTCCAGGTTTCTGTCACATGCATGTGCAATGCCCAGCTGTTCATCAAGCGTGCACACACGCCGATACACTGCTCTTCCGGGTTTCAGCACTCCCATCACACAAAGGCCATCAAGGCCATGCGTTCCAGGCGGGATGATTCTGTGTGCCATTTCTGACACGCAGGTCGGCATGCGGTTATATAAAAGGTTAGCCAGTCCTAGGCAGATAGAACATGGCCTTTTCTTGCACCATTCCCAAAGTTTGAAAGGCACTCATTAAGCAGCTGCATTTGCCTACCATTCTGTTTTATAAAATACATTAAAAACCCACTTATTTTTAGTATTGTCTTTAGGGACCAATGATTTTATTGCTTGGATTTTAATTTACCAATCACATGTTTTCATTATTATAACTATTCCTTTAGTTCCTTTGGGGGAGATATAATATTTATTTACTTATCTTTTTATGCAACAGTTGTCCTATAGGATCGTTCAGACTAGAGTCGTAATGGCGAAACTATGGCACATCTGCCCAAAGTTGCACATGAAGCTACTTGGTCTTACCTGTTTCTCTTCTGGGTTTCTGACATGCATGTGAGTGCAATGATCAGCTGTCCTTTGTCTGCGTGGCAGTGCCAAAAACCAGTTTTTGCATGCATGCTGGCCAGCTGATTGCAGGGCAAGCATGCGTGCTATAACCTGGAACCACAGCCCTGACAAGTGTGACCTTTTCTTCACTTGGTGCCGAAAAGGTTTGTCATCACTGGACTAGAAGTACTAGAGGGTGAATATTTTTAGAATTGTTCATAAAGTCACACCTATCTGCACAACGGGTGGGGAAACCCAAAATTCAACCCAAATTAGTAAAATAGTACATGTGACTTTCATTTTTGTTATCATCAAATTTATAAAGTTTGTGAGAACTTTAAAAACATGAAAATGTTTCATAAGTTGTTTGATTAGAGTTAAAATTACATCTTTCATCCTGCTTTTTCTTTTTACTAAAAAAAACAAGCTTCAGCTATTCAGATCAAGGGCAAAATCAGACCATATCAGATATGTATTAGAAAGAATACTTGTACTTGCTGGATGTCATAATTTCAGAAATCTGTGACAGTGCTGATAATTTCATCCCTACTAATCAAAAGGCTGTGGGATTATGTTGAATACATTTTGGATGATATGAATAAATTTGATAACGTCAAGCTCCCTTATCTTACAACTTGTCTCACCTGTCTTAATCTTTTCTGTACAGACTGTACAAAAAAATTGTACAGTCTGTTTCTGTTTCATTTTGGGAAACAGAAATATTAAAGGGAAAAACCGCCCAAGGGGAGCCAATATGGCAAAACAGTGGAATGGCTTATCATGGACTGGGGCAATAACACCACGACATTCACAAAATTGCCTTGAAAAAGGTTGGATGTCAATATAATCTGTATTTCCTGATAATCAATTTGAGTCTCCGAAACGAAGGCAGGAAACAAACGTGGAAAATCAGTTTAGTACAGTTTTTAAAAGTGACTCATGAATCTTAGTAATGTAATAAAGTAATATTACAAGATAAATACATCAACAGTGCACATTTCTATTATCACACAAGAGCATATGGTGTGCTATAATATTTCATAATGTTTACTATGAATGAAATTCTGCCATGCTGAATCATTTCCAGTAGCATACGATGCATGGGATTCAATTCCTTAACCAGGTGAGATACTTGGAAAAAGCAACAAATGGCAACCATCTTTTGAGGCAAAGCTGCCAAGGAGAAGTAAAAACAAGAGGAATTAAAGGGAACCAAAGTCATTTCTGCTAACTTATCACATTTGGCCCTGCATTAAAATAGTTTTCTGTACTCAATAGGCCAACCCTGGGATAAGAATCCCCAGTGGAGAGTTCAGAATGCCATTTTAAAATGTTTGGTTTGGATGGTTTCTGCAGCTTTTTCAAGGCTTAATTTTATCTTCAAGACTTTCCATGCTTTGCATGTAAGCGGTTTGTAAAGATTGTATTGCTGCAGCACTAACTAATGTTTACAATATAGAAGAAAACTGAAAAGAGCTCCCACAATCCTATAAAATCAGAGCAGCATTGATAAAGGATTTTTCCTGCAAGCTTTAATAGGAGCAATTAAAAAGGAGATTATCAACAGAATGAGCACTTCTTCGGTGTTAGATAAGAAAAGCATTAAATGTTTGCTTAATGTATTCTGAGGTTTCCAACTTTGTCTCATTTTTAAATATAATTACCAATCACAGAATTGTAAACATCAACAGGGAAACACTAACTCAAGTTTTAAAGACTGGGATGCAGTGTCAGCATAATCTTTCAATAAGTCCTGAATCCAGTGTCACTTCTGAATTTAGATGTAAAGGATGACAGAGGTCTTAACATATATGTCTCCTTGCTCAAGCACCTGGATTGAAAGAGACACTGCAAGAAACATTTCAAGATTTACTTTGTTTTGTTTCGTTTCATTTTACAGTGTCTCAAGACAGCAGAAGTAGTTTTATTTCCAGCTATACTTGGCACGAGCAGTTTATGTCCACTGTCAAGCATTTTGCCCTCTCAATTTCCCTTCTTCTGCTTTATTAATAAGATTCCCTGCTGCGTCCACTACGTTAACCATTTTTCCTAGCCAACTTTCAGAGCTGTGGTGTGTGTATGTGTGATTGACTTGCTATGTAGCCTTGCTTCAGTGGTGGGATTCAAATAATTTAACACATGGTTCTCTGTCCTAATAACCAGCTAGGTAGGCATGGCTCGGTGGTCATATGACTGGTTGGGCATGGCCAACTCAACATCACTCAGGTCGATGGGCGCTTCGCCTTAGCTGTTATAATGTCATAAGGGTTAACTGGAGAGGCAGTTACTGTAAGCAGGGCACTAAAGATTAGGCTAGAAACAACACCAGAATGTTTCCTTCCTGTCTTCCTTACAGGATTAGCCCTGTAAAGTGGAAAAAAACAAAATGAAATTTCTTCCAATAACCGGTTCTCTGAACTGCTTAGAAAGTTAACAACTGGTTCTCTCGAGTAGGTGTGAACTGGCTGAATCCCACCATTGCCCTGCTTGCAACCAGACAACAGTAATGGGAGGGGAGAGGAGAGGTAAGGCATTGGAATGTAAGGGAGGTCTGGGAGGGAATTCTGGAATGCAAGTGTGTCACCTGGAAGTGTGAGATAGACCCAAACCTCAAGGTCATCAAGTAAGAACGTTTGAGGCAAATAGGACATTTCCAAAATAAAACAAGCGCAACTGATTGGTGGACAATGGACAATGGGAGGTTCAGGGCAGGGAAAGGAAACAATTCCCTATACTGCTTGCACACAAAACATGTCACAACTGGCTTTTTTATTTCTATTTCTGTACCCATATGGCTTTTCAATAAAGTTATACTCTTGGTGAAAAAATGTTCCAGGAGTTTCTTTTGCTGTTTAATGCAGTCAGACAATTGACAATATATATGTGTATGTGTATAGTATACTGTATAGTATACTGTGAACATGATCATGTATTACAATTTTCTTAACTTTTCCTTTGTCCTAATTCTAGAGTTAAGGGAGGGCTTCCAGAGATTTTTGGCAGTTTTCCTTCTTGTCAAGTCTGGCTAGAACTCATTGCCTGCTGGTTTTGCTCTGGCAAGTAAACCTTTGATCTTTTCAGCTTCCATTATCTTCTGGCACCTAAACTGTGCTTTCTGTGTTGGTTCCTTATTGTCTATTAGCAATCTTCATTTTCTATTCTTCAGCAGACTTCTTTGAATAGTTTCAACTAATTCTCTTCAGCAGTGCGAACTCTACCCAACCCAACTCTAGTTTGCCAGCCCACTTAATTATTTATTGAAGCCAGCAACTATCATTAGCAACTCCATCTAATGATTAATCCATCTTAGTTGCAGTCATTGCTTATGTCCCTGAAGTTCTTCCCTGTGATGTGGCATCTATCAATATGCCACCTGATATTTTTAACTGTCCATCTGTAGCCCAACTTGCTTTGGAGAAATTGTCTAATGAAAATCTAAAATGACTCTTAGTTCCAGTTTCTTATCAGCAAAGGGAGTACACGTTGTTTTGTTTTGGTGACTGCATAGATGTATGGAAATGGGCTGAGCCAGTATTAATACTCTTGTTAAAAATGCTATTTAGAAATCCTAAATATTGTCTGTATTGTTCATAAGTCAATGATTGCAGTGAGAGAATTAACATTTATTGAAGTACCACTTTTTTGCCTTCTGAAATTTGAATGTTTTTAGCAACACTGCCAAACCATTGACTCATCACTTAACTTCGTAATTAAATGTGGTTTTTAAATAACTCCATCAGAAATTACAAATAATGCTTATTCAAACTGCATATCTGAAAATAAAGAGATCACATCATGCTCATGTGGGAAGGCACTATGGCACTTCCGGGTTGAAATGATTAACTGGTGATCTCACCATTGAAGTTTATTTCATTTGTATGCAGTTTTATTTCATTTGTATGCCGCCCTTTTCCCCGTAAGGGACTCAGGGGATGCCCAGTTGGAGACTCCTTTCTTGTCCCTGCAGGAGTTGGAGCAAAGGATGGGACTTACCCCTCCCCACAGCAGTATTCTGGTCTTAAATGTGGGTTTGCTAATCTCCCAGCATCTTAATCACATGAGCTATTGTGCTCCTGTAATAAAGAGATATCTATAATCATTCTATGTTTTTAGGATTAACCAGAGAAATGTCAGCAGATAAAAAATTTGTGAACCTTTTTCCCACTGTTTTATAATATAGAAAACATTGGTTTCTCATCCAGCCATGCAAGAGTAATCATGTTAGCAATGTTTTAACTTAATACATAAACAGATATTTCTTTCCTTACTCCCTTTTATAGCTTTTGAGTTTGTTATGCAGGAGAAAACCAGTCAATTGGTTTATTGCTTGTTTTAACACTCTCAGGTTAACTTTTTCCTTTTAATGTTCTAATTATTATTCTAATAATGCACTGTTTAATTTAAGCCTGTGGCTATATATGAAGCTATCTCTAAGTCTTCCCCACCTTAACATTAATCAACAAATTCATTTGTGTTTAGCTGGCAGCCTGTCATTAATTCCAATATTTATTCTGCTTTCTTCCCATCCTCTTCTCTCTCTGATTAGGTAAGAAGAATCTGCAAAGTTCAGTCTTCTCTCATGATTTTCCCTTCACTCCTGAACTCTTAAGTGATCTTGATCACTCCTGGAACTATTAAAACTTCAATAGTAATATTATCTAAAACCATTTTTGTTCAGTAGCCAACTTCTTCCTCTTCAAATTTCCAACCCCATCTATCTCTTTGCACCAATTCATTAGTCTATTTTACTTCCTGTTTTCTCCTTGTGGGAAATACTTTCTGTTTGAAGTTGTTAATCAGGTTCATTCCCAGTTATTTCTCAGGTTCAAACAATCATTTCCAGGCACAGCTTTGTCTGTTTAGGAGATTATGTGTCAGGATGCCCCATTTTATCATGGTACTATAATATTCAGTGTCCTTTTATCCAAAAAAACAGCTAATCCCTAAAGCAAAAACAGGCAACTTCCAAATGCACAAAAGTCTACAAGTCTTATCACACCTGGCCATCAATCACACAGCTGAAGATTATTGTAGGAGATGATGTGATGTCAGCAATATCTAAAGTGTAATAGATTGCCCAAGTCTATTCTTCACAAATAGTAAGCATGAAAAACAATGAAGGACAACTTAAAATCTGGAATGTATATTTTAGGAGTCTACTAAGTATTAAGGCTAGGTAGACTTTTCAGGCTCAAAGGTATTACAGTACTGATGACACTGCTTTTATGAGCTTCTTGGAGGCCCTGAAAGTTCTAGATGGCCTTTATGAAAAATAAGAGGGACATTTGGTATGAATCAGTGGTGGTTGATTTTTGGAGTAGTTGTAGGTTTTTTTTTTTCATTTCATATATGTCAAACCACATGAGTGTATGTAGATTCTCAATCACCCACGTCATGGTTGTCCCAAAGGTCCAAAAGGCAACTTTTTCAGCTTCTTGAATGAGAAGCAAAATGTTTTCAAGGGGAAAAAACTCAAGCAAGTCCAGTTGCCTTTTGCACAGCACCTTTTGTACAATCCACCAGAGATATATTTGCCAATTTATCATAGTTATTTAAATATTTATTTATTTACTTAACTTACTTAAGCCCTGCATGGCATCGGACCTGGTTACCTGAGAGACCGCCTACTGCCAATTACCTCCCAAAGACTGATTCGATCGCACAGACTAGGCCTTCTCTGGATTCCATCTGCCAGCCAATATGGGCTGGCGACCCCCCCCGGGGGAGGGCCTTCTCTGTTGCAGCTCCGGCCTTATGGAACGACCTCCCCATTGAGTTCCGGACCCTTACTACCCTCCCGGCCTTCCGTAAAGCTACTAAGTCCTGGCTGTTCTGGCAGGCCTGAGGCTGTTGAAGTATCCAGCCCCACTTTAATTGTGAATGTTGTTGTATTTTAAATTTTGTATTGTCTTATTTATCCCCTTTTTATTTATTCCCTTTTTATTGTAAACCGCCTGGAGTCCTTCGGGAGTGGCCGGCATACAAAACTAATAAACTAAACTAAACTAAACTACTTACCTGGTGAGGTGCTTCTCCTGTCCCCTTTGCCAACTCAGGTGAAATGAGATGGCTGCATTGATTCATCTCAACCAGCTAACATGCCTTTTCTATATTTTGACTTAGGGCAACTATTGCAATTTGTAAACAATATAAATGGTTTGGCATAATATGTGAATCTAGCCAAATGTGGTTTGTGTGAATTCATCAATGTATGGTTAAACCAGTAGTTATGGCCCCTTAAGCAAGAACTGCCTCATACAAAACATCTCAGATCACAACTACCATTTATATGTTTTTCTTCTACACCCCGGAGAAATGCTTATCAGCCTAAAGCTCTTGCTGAAGCATCAAGGACTAAAATTATAATATGCTGCACAAATGAGATTAGAGTTTTCTGGGAAGAACAGCCAGAGCAGAAGCTAAGTTATTTTAGCATTCAAGACTAATCCTGAGTGATATTTAATACCAACAACTCCCTTTGACTTCAGCTATGGACATGGTTGCTGAAAGTATGAAAAGCTTGGAAGGATGAGTTCTCTGTTCTAAAGGGACACCATGACATATGCCACAATGGGTCATAGTAACATGTAAATTTAAGATGAATTTCTAAGGGATAAGAATAATGAGACAATGTTGTCCTTAACAAAATATGTACTAGA
Source organism: Thamnophis sirtalis (assembly GCF_051295495.1). Lineage (NCBI taxonomy): Eukaryota > Metazoa > Chordata > Lepidosauria > Squamata > Natricidae > Thamnophis > Thamnophis sirtalis. The sequence continues at coordinate 17,127,633 of NW_028261381.1, forward strand.
GTAATAATCTATCAGAAACTTGATTCATATACAGTCTTCTGGAACAAGAAGCATTTCATTTCCAATTAAAAATACAATTGGCTTAGAAGAAATAAGCCATGGAATGAAAATGGATCATCAGCCATTGATCTTAACCATTGCTTTTTAAGCACAATGTTTCTAGGAGGATAAAGTTACTTAGAAGCACACAACAAAAACTTAGCATGCTTTCATTTTATTCTGAGCTTTAGCTTTTGTAAATTCCAGTCTAAGTAACCAAATAAGCATCACCAAAGTTATAATTGATGATGAAGATAATCTTCAATTATCGTATTTGAAACAAATCAAAAACCTTGCTGAAGCAAACCAAATATCCATTTAGCTGTGAGAAAGGCAGTTCTCAGTTTCATGTCCCATAACCCTTCATTGTTAATGACAAGGGATGGAGAAAATTATAGGCTAAAATAGGGAGAACACCAAGGTTTTTTTACTTGTGATTTAATCCAACTCTTGTTTATTAATCAAGTCCCTTCTCTAAAACAGAAAGAAGCATACAAAGGGCTTTTCCTAAAATTATCACTACAGTGAGTCAGACAAATAAGTTAGAGTAGGAGAGAATGACTGGCTTAGAGAATGTGAGAGCTCTATATTTGAATCGGGATGAGCCTGAACCGCCCTAATCCAGGCATACTATAGTATTTCTGAAAGATTCACCAACAAATGTGCACTCAACAAAAGTGCGCCAATGAAACCGTGGCGAGAAAACCACGAATTCTAAATCGTGCCAACGAATGAGCGCAGAAGCGCGCCGACAACAGCGCGCCGACAAAAGCACACCTTCAATGAACAAGTAATAACCGCAAGTTCTAAACCTAACCCTAAACCTAACCCTAAACCTAACCCTAAACCTAACCCTGAACCTAACCCTGAACCTAACCCTGAACCTAACCCTGAACCTAACCCTGAACCTAACCCTTACCTTAACTTAAATCACGCTTCTGTCAGTGTGCTGTTGTCGGCGCGTTGTTGTGGGCGCGTTGATGATGTCGCGGTTTTCTCACCGCGGTTTCATCGGCACGCTTTTGTCGTGCACGCATTTGTCGGGTCACGTTTCTGAGAGCCCCACCCTCAGCTCTACATGATATCAGACAATTATATCTTTCTTTCTGTTTGTAATTTTATCTTACTTAAAAATAAAATGCCTTGTAGAAATATGTCCAATAGGTTCATTCTCATACTTCAAACATTGAGTCGAAACTGGAGTTATCAAACATGGACTGCAAAAATCCATAAAGCACTAGGGCCACAGTAGAGACTTAGAGTTTTCTGCATCTTTCTGCTAAGATCTAGTTATTGTGTGCGTTTTCCCGGGTCAGATTTGAAGCATTGTTTTCCTTCTAATAACTGAGAAACATTGTAGAGAAGAGACTAGCTTGTGGAGAAGGAGTGCAAGATGAAACACCACAACACAAATGTGAAACAAGCACATTTGGTATGCTCCACATGGGCTGATTTTCAAAAATTGAAACTTTTCTCCCTTGATACCTATGGCAGCATGAAAATGTTGTCCAAATTTGAACCTCTACTTTGATGTTCTTTGACAGTATGTCAAATCTTTAGTATCAAAAGTAATGCAAGAACTCAAAGATAGGGCTTTAAAAAGATAGTTATAACTGTCACAGCCTGAGACATAATCACTTGGGGTGTGTGGAGTAGGAGGGCAGCCGAAACAAAGATTCATTAGAGACCAAATTGTAGCTGCAAAGCTGAAACAAATGGTCTTTTCAGGTTCTCAAATCAATATGCATCAGTCTTTTGTGCACAAAGAGAGTGTAGAGACAGAAAGGAGATTAAAGTTTTTTCTGAGCTGAGGTATACCATGGATTCTGTTCAGAATATATGGTATAGAGTTCCTTAGAAAACTTGGGATAGTGATGATGGTAGTGACAGTGGTGGGGAAATATTGCTGATCAGTTATCTACTGAGGTCCTTGTTTCCTCAAGGACAAATTTAAAGTGGGGTGGGAGGATCCCATTCTCATAGGATCTGGGACAATTCACCACGGCCACCTCGCTGCAGCCATCTTGCCATGGTTGTTTCACCTCGGACAACCTGCCATAGTCATCTCACTGCAGCCAACCCATCATGAGACAACTCTCCTTGGCAATTCACTGCAGCCAACTCATCATGGGACAACTCTCCTTGGCTAATTCTATGTGAGATAACTCAGTGTGATAAATGTTATCCTCCACTGTTTCTTCTACATTATTTCCATTTTTGTCAATAGAAATAATGTTGAAGAAACAGTGGCAGATAACATTTATCACATTGAGTTATCCCATGTAGAATTGTCCCATGGTGAGTTGTCCCATGGCTAGTTGACCCTGGTGCGATAGCATTGGTGGGTCAGCTGTGATGAGTTGTTGCATTCTGAGCTTTTTTGCATCCCTTCTCCCTCTTCCTCCTTAGCGTGCCATGGGTTTTTTAAAAACGAAAGCAAAACAAATCGGGCTGAAAATCAGCTATATTACTTTTTTTCTTCCCAAAGACAATTATTCACAACAGGTACAGCAAATTAAAATGCTATAAGTTGATAAGAAAGTAATTCCCGTTGGCTGGAGCAGCAGAGAATTCTAGGAGGTGAATTCCTAAAGCATCAGTTAAAGACTAGGATGAGGAAGATTGGAGAGGAGTAGCTGCTAATTGTCATGATTAACATTAATTTGTGGGCAAATATAATATGCTTAGATATTAGATAGTTGTTAGATCAGGCACTGCAATGCTGAATTAGTAATTGATGAAAACAGAGTTATCTTTCATCCAGATATGAACTATGGCCTCCCCGACCCTATAATTGCCATCTGCATGATCGCTTCCTGAAAGCCTGATTTATTGAAACCTGACCCCACAATGAAATATACTATGGCATTAACTATAGATGACACAATACTATTCTTTCTGGTTCTTACTGCTAGCTAAACACTGGTATTTAATATAAGGATTTAATATTATAGGGGAAATTTTAGCTAGTTTCTCAGTTGTTGGGAAGGGAGATTGCGAAAGCCAAAAAATTTACCCAGACCAAATATAGGTAAATGCTAAGTTTATCTTTCTGAATAAGACATTCAAATATTACCAATCCAAATCTTCTTGGATAATATACATTTTGGTTCAGTTCCAATATAGGAGTTAAGCCCAATTTTTACTTGAATACATTTTGAGTTTGATGGGAATGTGATTTTGTGGAGAATTTGTTGGATTAAAGTGGTTTTCAAATCCATCAACCTTGGTAAGGAAAGATTGGCTGTGTTAAGGATTGATGAAATCCTTTCGTGGTGGTTCCGCTTAAACTAGAATCTCCAAAAAGTGATTCTAGAGGGTTTCTTTTCAATCTTGTGAGATATATATTGCGAAGTGCCACAGTATTGTATCTTGTTGCTATAGTGTTGAACTGTTATGTGAAATCACTGAAAGGGATCTGGCAAATTAGATAAAGTACCAATAACACATAGCATTATATCTTCTTATCATCAGATCCAGGTAAGGCAGTAAAAATGATGAATCACTGCCTCCTTGCTGCATTTGTGGATTGAAGGAGGGCAATGACAAAAGAGATGCCATGAGTAAATGGTTTACGTGTGGTTTCAATCTGTTTGGTAAGAGTTTTAACATCTCCAAAAAGAAGAAATCATAGGTTGGAGGTGCATGTTGATCTTCCTCTGTCTTTATAGACATATAGGTCTTCTGTAGCAAAGGAGAAAGAGGAGAGGGTAGAAGGGGAAGGGGAAGGAAGAGAAGGAGGGTAATTATTATTATATACTTTATTTATGAAACTCAGCCAACTGAACATTCAAAAATGTATTACCAATACCAGTGACTAGTGCTAATGGTTGATACAGTTTGCTGCCAACATGCAAGGCATCAACCAAGTACCTTCTTAAAATATAAGATGTTCTGAGTAGCGCAGTTATTTGTAGTTCCGCTGGTATTATTGCAGAAGCTGCAATTTGTTGATGTATCCTGTAAAATTCTTGGACATGGTGCCAAGTGCCCTGATGACAATGAGTATCACTGCTACATGCTTCATCCATAACCGTGTAGTTTCGATGGCCAGGTCGCTATATTTCATTATTTTTTCTAGTTCTTTTTCTTCAACTCTGGCATCTCCAGGAACAGCGATATCAATAAACTGTACACTTCAGCCCTCTACAACCATGATATCTGGCATGTTGTGCTCCAAATGACGATCCATTTGTATTCGAAAGTCTCACAAGATCTTCACCTTCTTATTTTCGATAACTTTTTCCACTTTATGTTCCCATGACTTTCTGGATACAGGTAAATCATATTCTTTACATAATGACCAGTGGATTAATTTAGCAACTTGGTCATGTCTAGCTTTGTAATCAGTTTGTCCGATTTTGCTGCATTCGCATGTTAAATGTGAAACAGTTTTGACTTTGTTATTGCAACAAAGGTTGTCAGTGGATTTTTGTATCTTCACTTTCATGGCATGATGTTTCCTCCATTCAATTTGGACTTTAATATCTTGCAAATTCATCAAATGTACTTGGCTGAAGTTAATTCCTTGACTTTATTATGCATTAAGTCAGAGGCCTCTAAAATCCCCAAGTACTTGTAGCCTTCTTCTGTTTTACTGCCTTTATCATTTCTTCATTTTCAAGTTCTATTCTATCATCTTCTATGACCTTGCCTGCTTTGGTTTCCATTGCTGCACATTTGTCAATTCCAAACTGCATACCAATGTCTTGGCTAAATTCTTTTGTGCTTTCAATTAATAATTCACTTCAGCTTTTGTTTTACCAAACAGCTACAAATCATCCATGTACACCAAGTGCGAAATTTTCAGTCCTTTCTTTGCAAGTTCGTATCCACAGTTCATCTTCTTCAAAATGATTGTCAGTGGTAGCATTGAGAGTATAAAAAGTAGGGGTGAAAGGGAATCACCCTGGAAAATTCCTCATTTCATTTCAACTTCACCCAGTTCTTCTTCATTAGCTATAAGCTTCATTTCCCAAAGGTTCATTTGGGAAGTTTCCATGAATTTTTGTATGTTGCTGCTGATGCCAAAGATTTTCAGGCATTTCTTGATCCAGCTATGGGGAACTGAATCAAATGCTTTCTTATAGTTTGTCCAAAGCCACAAACAGGTTGGTTCGTCTTTTCTTTGAATTCTTTAGGATTAGCTTGTCAATCAGCATTTGGTCCTTTGTTGCTCTTGAATTTTTGCAGCATCCTTTCTGTTCTACAGGAAGCAAGTTATTTCTTTCCAAGGATTCATAGATTTGGTTTGCAATGATACCAGTAAGGAGCTTGTATGTTGTTGGCAAACAGGTGGTGGGCCTATAGTTTCCAGGGTCCTTTTCTTTTTCTTTATCTTTTTGGATCAAAAATGTCCTTCCAGTTGTCATCCATTCATCATTTTCAGGTGTTTTTAAGATCTGGTTCATTTGGGCTGCCAATCTTTTGTGCACACGTGTATGCCTTTAACCAGAAGCCATGTAACTCATCTGGTCCAGGTGCACTCCAGTTCTTCACTTTTCTTGACTGTCTTTGCACAATTTTTTTTGTTATTTTTAAATCTTCCATTTTATGCATTATTATTATTGTACAATTGTATCACAGCGGCCAGTTGTTTCGCTGGATTTGGCTTGATATTAACCATTCCGTAGCTCTCATTCCCTACTGCCAACTCAGTTCTCCATTGTTTCATTGCCTTTTCAGTAAAGGATGTAATATTTTTGCTAATGCCAGTTGTTTCTAAGCATTTTATGATCCAACTATGTGGCAGTGAGTCAAATGCCTTTTTGTAATCAATTATTATTATTATTATTATTATTATTATTATTATTATTATTATTATTATTATTATTATTATTATTATTATTATTATTATTATTATTATACAATTGTATCACAGCGTCCAGTTGTTTCGCCGGATTTGGCATTGGTTACTAGTCGGGCCCCACCCAGGGGCCTAGGACGTTGTAACGTATTTTCGTAATATGCGTGCAGATCCAAGCAGTGCGGCTTTTTGCATTTGACTGATGGTGATTTTGTCAATTTTTAACTGTTTTAAATGTAATTCCAGTGCTTTTGGAATAGCACCCAGTGTGCCGATTAACACAGGAATTATCACTGCTGGTTTGTGCCATAGTTGTTGAATTTCGATTTTTAAGTCCTGGTATCTTGCGATTTTTTTCATGTTCCTTCTCAGCGACCCTGCTATCACCTGGTATTGCGATGTCTATGATTGTGACCTTATTTTTCTCAACCAGTGTGATGTCTGGTGTATTATGCGCCAGTATTTTGTCAGTTTGTATACGGAAATCCCACAAGATCTTGACCATCTGATTTTCAGTGACTTTTTCAGGCTGATGTTCCCACCAGTTTGTTGCTGTTTTAATATTATAATTTTTGCACAAATTCCAATGGATCATTTGTGCTACTGAATTGTGCCGCAATTTATAATCAGTCTGCGCGATTTTTTTACAGCAGCTGAGTATGTGATCAACAGTTTCATCAGCTTCTTTGCAAAGTCTGCATTTGGCATCATCAGAGGATTTTTCGATTTTGGCCTTAATGTCATTTGTGCAGATAGCTTGTTCTTGCGCAGCCAGGATTAGTGACTCTGTTTCTTTCTTTAATGTACCTGTTGTTAACCATAACCAAGTTTGTTCACTGTCCACTTTATCTTTTATTTTTTCCAGAAATTGGCCATGCAGTGCTTTGTTCTGCCAACTCTCCATTCTTGATTTTATCACATCTTTTCTGTATTCTTGTTTCGTCTGTTGGGCCTTCAGTAGATTTTTGTTCTTTACTTCGATTAATAGATCTTCTTGACTTTCTTTTAAATAATCAGCCAGTGCATGTTTTTCTTCTTCAACTGTTTGCTTCACTTGTAATAATCCTCTGCCACCTGATTTTTGGGGCAGCTACAGTCTATCAGTATCACCACGTGGATGTAAACTGTAGTGCATTGTCATTAGTTTCCTGGTTTTTCGGTCCAAAAGGTCCAAATCAGCTTGTGTCCAGTTAACTATACCAGCTGTGTATCTTATAACTGGTATTGCCCAGGTATTTATGGCCTTGATTGTATTTCCACCATTCAATTTAGATTTCAAAATTTTCCTAACTCTGTTGGTGTACTCTTGCCTGACAATAGTTTTTACTTCTCCATGGTTGATGTTATCCAACTGCAGAATGCCTAAGTATTTGTAGGCTTCATTTTCTTTGCATTTAATTAATTGGCCATTGGGCATTTCAATTCCCTCACATGCAGTGATTTTGCCCCTTTTTATGGATACAGTGGCACATTTTTCATGCCAAACTGCATTGAAATATCGGTGCTGAATACTCGGACTGTGTTTGTCAATGATTGGATTTCTATTTCTGACTTTCCATAGAGTTTCAAATCATCCATATATAGTAAATGCGAAATTTTTTCAGCTTCTTTGGCTGTTTGGTAGCCTAATTTCATTTTTTTTTAAGATTACTGATAGTGGGATCATTGCGATGATGAAGAGAAGAGGTGAAAGTGAATCACCCTGGAAAATTCCTCGTTTGATATTAACCATTCCGCAAATCTCATTCCCTACTGCCAACTCAGTTCTCCATTGTTTCATCGCCTTTTCAGTAAAGGATGTAATATTTTTGCTAATGCCAGTTGTTTCTAAGCATTTTATGATCCAACTATGTGGCAGTGAGTCAAATGCCTTTTTGTAACCAATCCAGACCATATTCAAGTTCGTTTTTCTGTTCTTACAATTTTCTAATATCATTTTATCAATTAGAAGCTGATCTTTTGTGCCCCTGCTCCTTCTTTTGTTGCCTTTTTGCTCTACTGGCAAGATGTTGTTTGTTTCCAAATAATCCATCATGTTATCTGCAATAATGCCTGTGAGTAATTTGAAGGTTGTTGGCAAGCATGTTATTGGTCTGTAATTTTCAGGTGTTGTTCCTTTAGTTGCATCTTTCTGAATCAAGTATGTTTTTCCAGTTGTCAACCATTCATCAATTTGGCCCTTTTGTAAAATTTCATTCAGTTGCCTGGCCAATAGTGCATGTAAACTGGTCAGATATTTGAGCCAGAAACCATGTAATTGGTTCTTTCCAGGTGATGTCCAATTCTTTACCTTTTTTACTCGATTTTTGACCATCTCAGTTGTTATTTCTAATACTTGCATTTGTTTGTTGCCAATGCTTTTCTCAAAGTCATGTATCCACTTTGCTTCCTTGTTGTAGTCCTTTGCATTTTCCCACAATTCTTTCCAGAATTCAACTGTGGCCTGTTTTTCTGGTTTTTCATTTTTGGTGTCACCATTCACATTAAGACTTTGATAAAAGTCTGATCAAAATTGCTGATTTTGTTTATATTGGATGATTCGTGCCTCATATATTTCAATTTTTCTAACTGTTGTTGTTATCTGCTGTTTTACAATCTCTACAGCTTCATTGATGTTTCTTGTATCCAATCTATATCTTCTGATTAGCCGATCTATGATTTTGTTGTTTTTAAGCCGTTGCTCATGCATGTTCTTTAAGTTACTAGCATCTGCCCTTAATTTTTTGATTTTTTGTTCTAAACGGATTTTCCACTTTGGCTTTGATGCTTTTTCTGTTGTGTGACTAGGTACTTTAATTTTAATGCCTAGTTCATTAGTGACTATTACAGCTGCGCTGTACATTAACTGGTTTGTTCCCAAGATGGATTCCAGTTCAATTGTTGAAAACACTGCATTAACCATTTTCATGATAGGGGCCAAAATTTTCTTAGGCACAGTTTTTAGTGATGGTAAACGTTGCCTTTCCTCATTAAGCAGAAAATGCTCCATGATCTTATCCTTCAATTCTTTTTGTTTTTGAGTTAGTTCATCAGTTGGTTCAGTGATAACTGGTTCTAGTGGTGGTGATATTATTTCCTCCCCGAGAGCTTCTTCTGGGAGTTCTACTATAATGTTTTTAGTTGTGTCTTGAATATCAGTTATTTCCGCTTGTGATATTGTTTTTTGGGTTTTGCAATTTGCCTGAATTTCCTCATGTTCAACTTCACTAAGCACTTTATTCCGTATAATAAATCGCCTTTGATCTGCTAATCATTGTGCACTAACATTTGAATCTGGATATTGTTGTTTCCATAATTCATACATTCGCTTTAAATAGCCTCTTTTTTCTGGCTCTGAGTTGTAGCAACAGGCCATTATGGCACGGTTTTCATCTGCACTATATTTTTGTCGTTTTGTTGGCTGGTCCACTTGTAGCCCACTTGTCGACGGATGTCCAGGGACCCCAACATCCGCCGCGGCCCTTGTTAACCCGCGCGACGACCGATGTGGTATGGAATTCTTATTTGTTTTTTTCACCATGTTGTATGGGTTGGTGGGGTTTTTTTTTACGAGACCAGATGCCAACCTGACCCCAACCCTCCTCCTTTCTCATCCGGGCTTGGGACCACCAACGGCGGAGTTGTTGTTGTTGTTGTTGTTGTTGTTGTTGTTGTTGTTATTATTATTATTATTATTATTATTATTATTATTATTATTATCTTAACATAGTTCTAATAGCTGCAATTCCATTAGATAGAGGTAGCCTTGAAGATGGTTCAGAAAAATTGGTTACAGCAAAATACTGCAGCAAGAATATTGACCTAGAACTGGACATTATGAAAATGTTATGCCAGTGGCTCCTAGTTCATTTTTAATCATTTTAATTAACCTATAAAACCTTTCATGCCTATGACTATGGAAACTGAAAGAAAGCCTTTCCCTGTATGTATCTACCTGTGCCTTAACTTCATAGCTTCTTTTCCACTTGCCTTCTCATACTTGGGTATGGTGCTAAAAGTAGACCTGTGGCAGTGTGGTCCTTTAATTTTATAATTTTTATACATTTATAATTTTATAATACTTTTCCCAGTAAGAAATATGTGATGTTATTTCATTGCCTTTTCAGTGTCAGATAAATATATTTTTTATTCACTAAAGGCTTTTAATAATATTCCTCCTAACTTTAGAGTCACTTTCTATGGCAAGATGCATGGTGTATAAATTTAATTAATAAATAAACTTTAAATGTACATATCCAGAGACTATTGGAGTGGGTGCCTATAACAAATGTAAATAAAATAATGCACAGAGATGATGGATGGATGGATGGATGGATGGATGGATGGATGGATAGATAGATAGATAGATAGATAGATAGATAGAGATAGATAGATAGATAGATAGATAGATAGATAGATAGATAGATAGATAGATAGATAGATAGACAGACCAGTGCTTTTACTATTTGTTTTGCATTTATTTTATTACATATTATTTATTATTCAGAATATTTAAAATGTGATCTTAATATATTTCAAAGTGCCCTGAAAAAAGGACAGCATTTATTAAAACATACCGTCAATCTATCAGGACATGAGCATACAAAAATTAGGCCTCTTTTTAGAACAGTTCATGTCCTTCAGCTATACAGATGTCAGCTAGGTTCAGTACTGTATTATGAATAATTTGAACAAAACACGGCTTAATTTGGGCATTTTTATACTGCATTGAAATTATATAATCCTTCTAAGCCCCTGAGAGAACTAATACATTGGGTGGCCAATAGTAATACCATAAACAAATGATTAATCCAAATGTATATCAAACAGGAACAAGAGGATTCTTATTGATGCTTTGAACTTATCTCTTGAGAATGCAATTCCATGGAACATGTGTATCCTTAATACCATTTTTGAAGACTAATTTACATCCCTGAACATAACAGCATTTCTTATTCCACCTCAGTTGGGTAGATCAACTTCCATTTACATTTTGTCATTGTTTCAATGAATACAGTATGTCTGTTTTCTAAAGCTGCCATAAACTCACAGTTCTTCTATTATTGAAACATTATTATTAACAAGTTCCCTTTTCAGTTGTTGCAGCAGGATGAAAATAAACATATTTCTGTTTGCCTTTCATTAAGTTATGCTGCAACCAATACACAGCGCTTTGATGCAGTTTGAAAGGTGAACAGATGGGGTTTTATTTTTAGCTCCCATTAGTACCATCCATCAAACATTCATTTCCCTCATATATAATCATAATATAACTTACTACTTTATCTTTAAAATGTAGTTTTTCTTGATTTGGGAACACAGAAATGACAAAAGAGAAATAGGCAATAAATATTTAATTAGAATCACACCCATTCGTTTATCATGGAGAACTAGTTTTTGCAACCAAATATAAAGTCTTTGGTGTGATAAAAGTACAGTGTGAGACTAGAGGGCAAATTTGTTTTCAGTTCAAAGCAATGATTAGGTTTTCTCTTCAGTGAGTAGAATGTTAAAAGCAGATTGTCTGGCCAGGAATTTGTGGAGTTGCTTTTACAACATAATTGTAGCATTGTAGGATACTACAATAATAAAGAATAAGCTGGAAATTTGATTAACATGAAGAATGAATTCTTACTAGTGCCAGGCCTGGAAGCCATCTTTTACATTAGGCCTTCAGGCCTGCCACATTTATTGCTGTGGGAAACTGGGAGGGGGTCTGTATGGAGTGGGGTAGATAATAGTCAAAATAACATTCCTTTCTCAGCAAGTCAAGGACAGCTTGCCCTGCACCTTGAGAGGCGTGACTGGGAGGCATCTCCAGTTGGGATGGTGCTTGATTGGACCATGTGATGGACATGTGGGTACTGGGCAGGGTCTTGAACTTTGGTTTGGGTGAGGAAAACCTGGAAACTTTCAGATTCAGGATTTCCCAGATGTGCCAATATGCCATCTCTAATAAAATGGAACTTTGAGGAACCTCAAGTCCTGGAGTCTTCTTTCATTGGGGGTGTTACTTGGAACTCTGACATTAACCCGAATCTGAATGTTTCCAGGTTTTCTCCACCCAACTAGCTGACAACTAGCTGATTAAGATAATTACATAAATGGTCAGGACAAGAAACTGGGTGACATTTTGTACAGCAAATTATAAAATAAAGGTTTGATTTCCAAGGTCAACAGCACTTTCATTACAACAGTCATTCTGAGTTGAGGGTAGACCTCCTGATTAATAAAACTAATAGTGGCTGCCACCACCCCATAGCATTTTACACCCACAATGAAAGGTGTGGATGTTGTTTTTGCTGCAGCTGTTATGTTGGTATGCCTTACAACACCAGAGAGGGGGAATTCAGAATATGTCTTTGTAAGGGAGTAACATCAGAATGGGTTCAGCTTATTATTTTTATTAATATTAATATTTCAGTATATTACTTTCCCAAAATACAACATTTTGTTCTTGGCATGCTGAATACTGATGATTCTCTGGATGAGGAGAAGTTAAACAACTATAGAAGCTGAAGCAAGAAATATCAAGAAGGGCAAGCTGAGAGCAGATCAGAAATGCTCCTAAAGAGAAGGACTTAATCAGGCAGAATTGATGGGTTCTGCCTGTTCACTCCATGAAGTAACTAAGCAGGATGAATGACTGAAACAGAGACCTTGAGAGAGTAAGACTCCTAAGAAATGTTGTAAAATAAACTATCCCTCACTCCAAAGGGATGCCCTATTGCAACATTTATGTCTGCTTCTTAATGGTGCCAGCAACTATCAGTATTCAAATCTTTGTCATGGCCCTTTATATTTCTTTCTTTGTTCCTTCCACCTAAATTTGCTTTAAAAAAAGCTTTTTCCACTTATACCTTACATAAATGGGCTATATATCTATGGAGATTCTCAGTCATCCGAGTCATGGTTTTCCCGAGGATGTTTTTTCAAGAGGCAACTAGACTTTTTGTTTTTTCTTTGAAGACTTTTTGCTTCTCATCCAAGAAGCTTCTTCAGCTTAAAATCCTTCCATACCCACCATCCAGTCAGAGCTGAAGAAGCTTCTTGGGTGAGAAGCAAAACGACTTCAAAGAAAAACCAGAAAGTCCAGTTGCCTCTTGAAAAAGTATCTTTGGGACATAAACAGGCTATATCCAAAAGGAATCTTTGATGATGATGAATCTTTGATGTACAGACAGAAGATGTACATTGAAGAACAAGAACTTTGCGGAAAGCCCTTCAAGCCGTTAAAACCTGGCTGTTCCGGCAGGCTTGGGGCTGATGAGTTCCCAGCCCCACTCAAATTGTTGCGGCTGTTGACGAATTTTTAATCTGTTTTTTGTATTTGTCTTGTCTTCTTGTTTTTTTGTACTTCCCCTTTTCCCTATTTAGTTTGTTAGCCGCCCTGAGTCCCCTCGGGGAATAGGGCGGCATACAAGTTCAATAAAACTAAACTAAACTAAACAATGTAACAGGAACTATATTCATAGATCTTATGGCTGCATATTATACCATCAGCCTTAGAAGACTGAAGCAGAAAGTTTATGATACGATTAAAGATTTTAAACTTACAAATACCATCAGGAATTTGCTTCAGAACTGTATGTTTTTTGTGGAATTTTAGGGAAGACAAAGTAGATGGAGGAACCAAAGGAACAGTTTACCACAAGGTAATATATTGAATCCAACTCTTTTTTTAATATTTACACCAATATTTACACTAATTTAATATTTACACCAATCAGCCACTGAAGGTTCTAAAATTATATGTATGCTGACAATCGAGCAATGGCAGGGAATTTACAGGGAAAAACATTTGAGGAGGTTGACCAATATTAAACTGAAATCCTGGTAGAGCTGGATTGATACTATCATGATAACCAGTTAAGACCAAATCCAGAAAAAACTCACATATGTTTCTTCCATCTTTGCAATAAGCAGGCTGTTAGGAAGCTGCATATTATATGGAAAGTAACCTTATTGCAGAGGTGGGTTCCTACCAGTTCTCACCTATTTGGTAGAACCGGTTCGTCAAATCTACCGAACCGGTTAGAAGAGGTTCCACCAGTGGACCCGGAAAGCAGGCCACACCTACAGAAGAGGTTCCAAAATTGTTTGAAACCCACCATTGGTGCTTGGATATGATTATTCTACACTATCATGCTCATAGTTATAAAACTCAGTGCCTCTGTGAAAGGTAAGGATGACTACTGCATTTGTGGTGCAATCAGAACGTTGCGTGTGTTGAAATTGTTTTAACGCAAACCAAAGATGCCTTTTAAAAAACAAGTTTACATCATATTCTTATGCATGCCAGTGCTGTGTGTGAGGTAATTTAAGGTGGTTCTGACAAGTGTCGTCGGCATCTTCATATCTGGTCACATGGGCGGCAAGCCACTCCCATCCAGTTACATGGGTGGCAAGCCACTCCCACAAAGGAGGCCACACCCACAGAGTAGGTTCGAACAATTTTTGAAACCCACCACTGCCTTATTGGAATACTGCCACAGCCCTAAATATTTAAGAGTCACTCTAGATAGAATCCTAACATACAGGCAGAATTGTACCAACTCTAAACTGAAAGTCAGTGGACAAAATAATATCCTCAGGAAATTAATGAATTCTACCTGGGGTGGCAAACCAAAAGCCCTTAAGACAACAGCTCTAGCTCTTTGGTACTCGGCAGGTGAATACACCTGCTCAGCCTGTATAAATCAGCACATGCTGGGAAAGTAGATGTTGCCCTGAATAAAGCTAGCAGAATTAATACAGGATGCCTTAAACCTACCCCTCTAGATAAGATCTACTACCTAGCCGGCATTGCCCTGCCTGCTGTTCTCAGAGAAGCAGAAAAGTACAGAGAGAGGCTCAAAGCATCACTATCACCTTCTCTATGGCCTACAAGCAGCTCACCAGAAGTTAAAATTCAGGAAAAGGTTCCTTAGGCTGACAGAGGACTTTGAAGAATTTGACAACAGAGTGGACCTAGGGAAAGCTACAGAGAACCAACACTGGATGGAACCAACAGAGAAGCTGTCACCTGGGTCTGATGAAAGCCAGGGAGTATGGAAATCATTGAATAGACTACACACAGGGGCAACAAGATCTAGAGACACTCTGAACAAATTGGGCTATTTGGTGGTTTCTGCAATTGTGGTGACATGTGGACAATACATATGTATACCTGCCCTTTCTGTCCCAATCAGTGTACATTTGTGGACTTCATAGCAGAATGCAATTAATGTGCTAGTTTCTGGGCAAGATATGTTTAATTGGCACATATTTTTATCTTGTATTTTATATTTTATTTTTATATTATACAGTATGCCTTATTTTAAATGTCATGCTTTTGACATGAATAAACGAAAAAAAATCATGAGGTAAAACTCTTCTCCATTACATTGTTCTGCCCAATAGCTAAGATTAATTGAATACAATTCATCCATCCCCAAGAATAATATGACCTGGTTAAAGTTTTAAGTTGTTCAGTTTTAGAATATCAGACCAATAAGAATAAAAGACAGATGGTTACATGGAATTTACCTGAAGAAGAAGAGCAATCTATCCAGCAATTAAAAGGATTTACTGCTGCTCATTAGGGAATATACTCAATAAAAAAGAATAAAGACTTATTTAAGAATAATTATTCAAAGATTTGGAAATACACATTGGCGGATATTTTACAATGAAGGAAGTTAAAGCTGTCCCGATTAGGAAGGATAACAGCAGTAAAAATGAATATTTTATCAAGGCTCAATTTCCCATTTTAAATTATTCCAATAAAAATAGAATATGAAATATTAAACAAGTGGCAGAGACAACTAACTAACTTTATATGGATAAATAAAAGTCAGAGGATATAGCTTAACATTTTACACGACCTAAAAAATGATGTGGATAGGCATTATTAAATTTCAAACTGCAATTTGGAAACCAGCTATCTAACTTGGATTATAGACTAGATTGTCACATTACAGCTGAGTTACTTTCAATAAAAGTGAAGGACTCTCAGATAGTTTGCATAAATATATTTGGTATTATAGAAACAGAAATACACAAGCAGTAAGAAATTATTCAATCACAAGTGGTGCATTAAAAGTAAAGAATAAACACATAAAAAAGAATCAGCACAGACATCAACCTTTCCTTCAATATTAAATATGTATTTATATGAAATTGAATGTACAAACAGTTGAGCAGTAGAGAGATAAGATATATACGCAACAAAAAGCTAATTCTGAATAAAACAAAAATGAAATACTTGGTCCTTTTTTCAGAATGGTCAAAATCAGTTTATTGATATAATTTGTTTAGAACTAGCCTAGCAAGGAGGAGTTAAAGCTCAAATGAAAGATGATATTAACTTTTTTTAAAGTTTATTTTAGAATGTTTTTGTTAAAGATTTATACCCTGTATTGGTTCTGGGAAGTCAGGGGGGGGGAGGTTGGGGGGAGGTTTGGGGGGGGAGGTTGTGGGGAGGGAAGTAAATATTTGTAAAAGTTTTTTTTTCAAAATTTTCATTAAAAAAATCACTTTATTGATATCAATATCTCCAAATAGATAGTACACTATGAATTGTATTGTATGAAAAAGATTTTTTTAAAAAAAAAAAATGAGACAGAATCCTTAGAAACTTGACCAAGTTTGAAAATCGTATAATACAGAATTAGGAACATGGGGATTATTTACAAGGTATTATGAAATATAACTCAGAAATTAAATATACTTAAATGAATGCAGAATTTAAATAGGACAAACAATTACAATGTTGGAAATACCAGTGCAAGATAAATAGTACATTTATTGTGAACAAATATTTACATATATTTAGAGAAATAAAATATATGTTATGTAGAGAGAGATATTATACTTGGTAAATTATTTCAGTGTTGATTGCCCAAATAGATAACACATTTTCTTTAAAAAAAAATAGAAATGCAATAAGGTCAGATCATTCCTTCACATCTGGTGGTGATATTGTAAAATTCAGTACTTCTAGAAGATGGTTTATTATAGAATTAAATAAATGTAAAGGAAAAATTCATTCCTGCCACCTGTTTTTTCTATTAAATACCAACAACCCTTTTATTTCTACAAAGTATACAAAGTTGGCTTTGTATATGATAATAACTGCCAAGAAATTTTATGTTCTTTATTGGAAATCATATATTCTGTCTTTAGAAGATTGGCAAATTAAACTGTGGGACTATACATCAATGTCAAAAAATAATTTCATCTTTCAATAACAAGTCTGATTGAAAATTAAATTCAACTTGGAAACTATTTATGGAATAGAATTCCTTGTATCATACATAGTTTAGGTTTCTCCTATGACATAAGCATTTAATATTTGCTTTTGTTTCAATTGCTAAATGCATGTAGAATTTTTAAATGAGAAACTTTTGTTAATTGTTCATTCTGATTTATGACTCATACGTATGCAGTTCAGGAATTATTACAGAAAGACAAGATATTCTACTTCAAGGGACAGACACATAGAATGGAAATAGCCTACTCGCTCCAGGTCAATTTTGCGATTTGGGATAGTCCATTCAATGTGATTCAGGAAAATAGAACTTGATTCTCACTTCAAAGGTTCTTCTATGAAGTTTTAAAAACCCCATCCCTTTCAAAAGTTTCTTCTTTTTTCTTTCCTTTTTTGTTTGTTTCTTTTAGATGAGCAAATGTTTGGAGTCTAGCTGAGGAATGTAGCGAAGGCCATTTTTAATACTTTCTCTCTTTCTCAATCCCCTGAACACAGCTCCTCCATCGGAGCTACGTATACAGAACAACAAATCCTTTGCATGCAAGATAGCATGCATTCTTCAGTCAGTATAGAACAATTGAACAATGCTTTTGGATAAGGTGAGAGGGAGAGTTCAATTTCATCTCTCAAAGTATTAGCTTGACCTTCTACTAGACATATTTTCAGGTAATAGCAGACTTGGTGTTTTCCAAGTTAGAACTCAATCATTTATCTAAATCTAATGGGACATGTCATGCTGTATTTTCTGATTGGTCAGACTAACAGTGACCCTGATTGCAAGTAGGGACTTTGATTTGCTGATGGGCCTATTAATAATTAAATTCAATCCTCCTCATTCATCTCCCCGCTATAGTATTAGGCACAAACATCAAAAGTGATCAGTGGGACCCTCAGGTTTTAGGTTCAGCTGCTACAGTAGCACTATTAAAGCTTTAGGAAGTGTTTTTATTCCCACACATACAGACAAAAAATGTGATAGGAAGCCTAGAACCATTTATTCTAACCCAGCGGTAGTCAACCTTTATATACCTACCGCCCACTTTTGTATCTCTGTTAGTAGTAAAATTTTCTAACCGCCCACCGGTTCCACAGTAATAGTGATTTTATGAAAACATAGTGAAAATGTTTTTAAATAATGCTATGATTTTTTTTAAAAAAAGTCAATTAAATTTAAAAAAAGGAAAGTGCTTCATTATCGAACAAAACCACTACCGTACACCATGAAAGTGGGAACGCCCACTAGTGGGCGGTAGGGACCAGGTTGACTACCACTGTTCTAACCTAAAGACTGACCATTTAGTCTACATAATCTCAAAACATTTTAGACTTTCAATTTAATCCAAATCCAGAGCATAGCCCAGTAAGATTTGTGTCTTACTATTTATCTACAGACCTCAGGATAGTATAGATGGATAAATTTACCCTACTTTACCTAATGAGTAAAAGGAGAGAAAATGACTTGGGCAGATGGGAAGAAAATTCTTCCTTGAGATTTCTTGGGATTTCATTTAAAATTTCACATGCAAACTGAATAGCCTACGCAGAATCACTTTGAGCCACAAGATGGGTGCCATATAAATTTAATAAATAAATAAGGATAGAGGGATGGATGGATGGATGGATAATATATGTCTTTATTAAGGAATATAATAAAATTACATTGTAGAATGTTTACCATGTTAATGTAATTAACTATATTACATTGGGTAGAGAGAGCTAGCATATTATAGTGGCTAAGTTGCTGGACTAGGAATAGGAAATCTGAGGTTCTGGTCCTCCTAAAACAGGGGTGTCACATGGTGTATCTGGACTTTTCCCCCCTTTGCTAATTTTGGCGGGGGCAGAGCCAGCATGTAACACATCTGTCCTGCAGGCCACGAGTTTGACACCCCTGTCCTAAGACATGATAGCCATCTGGGTGACCTTGGGCCAGTCACTCCCTCTCAGCTTAATAAGTGTCAGGTTCTGCAATAAGATGGTTGATAAATAGCACCTTAGAAAAGACCCTGATGTTGGGAAAGACTGAAGACAAAAGAAGAAGCAGATGGCAGAGGATGAGATGGCTAGTTAGCATCATAGATGCAATGAACATGGATTTAAGTGAACTCTGGGAGACAGTGGAGAACAGGGTTAGGGTGCGCTGTGGTCCATGAAGAATCAGACATGACTTAGTGACTGAACAACAAACAACAACAAAAATTGATGCCTTCAGTGTAAAGAACTTAGCAACTACAATGTAAAAATTAGTGGACCTACACCAATGTAGAGAAAACACAAAACAACTATGTCACTACAAATTGCGTTTTTATATTGAATTTTCCATTGTTTGAAGTTGCCATGAACAATCTTCAGATGGAAAGGAGGCCTAAGAGCTCTAAGAAACAAAAGAATTTGAAAGCAAAGCAATTTGCTAAATAGGCGATATGGTAATTTTAAGAAAGGACACATTTCCTCAGTCCTGTACCCTTCAACTTACAGAATTCTCAGACACATACATGAAAAAATTTACAAATATGAAATAGACATTTTAGAACACTAACTGCTTTAAAAGAAACCATAATAGTAAATGATTATTTTATTGCAATCTTTATTGTATCTGCCTCACATCATGAAAAAAACTGTCTATATTTGCTGAATATTGTAGTAGTAAATCACTGCAATAAATCTGAACTGAGTGGCTACAACGCACTACACAATTAAGTTCATTTAGAGTGAATCTAAATAAATGGAATTTTATCTATTTAACTCTCCATCAGATTGTGATCAATACATTAAGGGAATCATTTTGAGAGTGAGAAGGGCAGTGCCTAAATTTGAGAAGTAAATTATATCTAATGTGATCACAATTCCTTTTTGCACTGTAATTTAATGTGTGCCGAAAGACAGTGGAACGCATTACAGCTGGGAAAATAGTAGAACTTAACTTGCTCTATTTCCAAAATTAATTTTAGGAAAGTCTCCCAGAAAAACCAGAAGGCAAATGATACCAAAAAAATGGAATTTAATCAACTCATGTGGCAGTAACAGAATATAATAAAAGTTATCGTCTTAATCCTTTTCTTCCCAAGTCTTTTTCTAAAGTAGAACATGTATTTCTTTTTAGCAGCATTTTTGACATTTCAGGGAATGATTAAAAAAAAAAACTACTGTGAATCATTCAGGATTATTGGACTAGAATAGTATCAGAGTCTGCTTCCAAGTCCATGAACTGAGCTTTAGAAATCATAATTTAACAAAAATTTCTTTTTTTTAATAAAACGGGAAAACCCGCCTTTTAATACATCATTACATCTGATATCTAAATAGGCTTTTCCAATCTATCTGTTCTGATCTCTCTGTTATGCACTTTTTCCTTTATTGAACAGTATCCAGAATTACTATCAGAGACCAATTCATAACACAAAATTAGTTGAAATCTTTGTAACAATGTGTCTCCAACTTGTTTCACTGATAATTTAATAAACACCTATAATATTTTGTAGCACTCTTTGCATTTTCCATTAGAATTATCTCCAGAGTGCAGATTGCTGCCTTGTATTGAATTAAAGGATAAAATGGAACCAGTAAT
Organism: Thamnophis sirtalis; assembly: GCF_051295495.1. Classification (NCBI taxonomy): domain Eukaryota; kingdom Metazoa; phylum Chordata; class Lepidosauria; order Squamata; family Natricidae; genus Thamnophis; species Thamnophis sirtalis. The sequence goes on from NW_028261381.1 coordinate 17,148,276, forward strand.
GACCATAAGTTAGATTTAAAGTTTGAATGAAACTCATAGCAAATAATCCAATGTTGCTTAATTATGACATATGTTTGCATGTCTGATATATTTCAATTTTGAAATTGCTATACACATTTTGGAAAATTCCTAAAGAAAATTTCCAGTTTAGCTTGCACCTGCACCCTTCCAATCAATCCCTATACCTAAATTAGATCAAGCGCACCCAGCTCTCAATTCAACCGCAAAAATATAGCTTGATGTTTATTTATTAAATACTAGCTGATGATCCAGCATGCCTGAGTATTTATAGACATCAAAGTGTTTGTCTGACAGGGAGCCATTGAGAGGGGACTTTCTTCCCCCTACTCCCATGCCCATCATCCCTACCCTCTCCTTTCCCCTTCCCATGTACTTCTCTTTCCCACCCGGTCTATAATCCTGGCACTTTGCCTAAAATCCATCAGACACTTCCTCATTGGTCCACTGGAAGGTGAATGTCATGGCTGGCTTTCCAGAGGAAGCTGCAAAGGAACTGACATCACAAACAATTGCCATTCTACGATGCTGCACTCGTTCCCCTGAATGGTCCAGGCATTCCAGAGTTATGTTGAAACACACACACACACACACACACACACACACAAATATACACACAACAGGAGTGTTTCCCCCTCACACACACACAGTATTTGTTTCTATAGGGTAACTCATCTGTGTATCAAGTTTGGTTGAAATTGCTAGATGCACTCTAGAGTTATGCTAGAACATACATACATACATACATACATACATACATACATACATCTTTTTTGATAGACAGATGAGATAGATAGATAGATAGATAGATAGATAGATAGATAGATAGATAGATAGATAGATAGATAGATAGATAGATAGATAGATAGACAGACAGACAGACAGACAGACAGACAAAACAAATAAACAAAAATGGAATAAAGGGCATGAAAATCAGGGAGAGGAATAATAAAAGTCCAGAAAATTTAATAGATAGATGATAGATAGACAAATGGGCAGACAGACAGATAGATATAGAATATAGATAGAGATGAAACATAAAAAGGTACAGAACTTTAGAGTGCCATTAGAAACAACACAGTGGTCCATTAACATAGACAGTTCCAAGGGAGTGAGCATCTTCAGTTATTCCAGCTTTAACCATTTTATGAATATAGCAACAGCAGATTAGAAATAGCAAGTTGGACAGCTGGTGATCTCTGTCCTTCATCATGAAGAAAACAAGTTGGTAGATGGTGGATGGTGTAAACAATAAAAGCAACCAAAAAACAGATGCTTGAGCATTACATTAACAATTTACACTGTCTGAAGCTTTAATTACAAAGATTATAGGTAGTTCTCAACCTGCGACCGATTGCTTAGCAATTGTTCGAAGTTATGTTGAACCTCCCCAGAGGTACTCACTATCTGGTTTCAAAGTTCTGATCTTGTCTCCTCCAGTCACATGACTGCACATTGGGCACGTGGCAATCAGTCTTATGATCATATTTTTACAATGGTTTTGATGAAAACTGGCCTTTACTTGAACTGCCAGAAGTTTGGCAGTTCAAATCTCACCAGCTCAAAGTTGACTCAGCCTTCCATCCTTCTAAGGTTCATGCTGACTCTGTAAACTTCTAGAGAGGGCTGTAAAGCACTGCAAATTGGTATACAAGTCTAAGTGCTATTGCTATTTCCAGTTTTTGGCAAAACTGATCTATAATGAACCATTGGTTTGCTTAACAATCGCAACATTCACTTACCAACTGCAACAGTCACTGTACAACCATGACAGTCAGTTAATGACCATGGCAAAAAAAGGTCCAAATTCAACCTTCTTCTTTTAGAACAGTATTTCTACTTAAAAAAATATATTTTCGGTGTTGTCTTACATGCTGGAGTTTACCTTGTTTAAATATTTGGTGATAATATTTGAAGAAAGATAAGTTCAAATACATCTGCCAGTAGTTTGAACATTCTTCTTTCCATTCATGGATTAGAGAAATATGTAACCTATTCTTCAGTTCATACATCAGTGGTGGGATTTAAAAAAAATTGGGTGTGTGGGTGTGGCTTGGTGGGTGTGGTGTGGCTTAATGGGCATGGCTTGGTGGGTGTGGCAGGGGAAGGATACTGTAAAATCTCTATTCCCTCCACACTCCAGGGGAAGCAGAGGTGGGTTCCTACCAGTTCGCACCAGTTCGGTAGAACTGGTTCGTCAAATCTACCAAACCGGTTAGAAGAGGTTCCAACAGTGGACCCGGAAAGCAGGCCACACCTACAGAAGAGGTTCCAAAAATTTTTTGAAACTCACCACTGACACACACACACACACAGAGAGAGAGAGAGAGAGAGAGAAAGAGAAAGAGAAAGGAAGGAAGAAATAAATAAAGAAAAAAAGAGAAAAGAAAGAAAAAGTGAGAGGGAGATGAAAGAAAAAAAGGAAAAGGGGACAGAGAGACAAAAGGAAGGAAAGAGAGAGAGAGAGAGAGAGAGATAAAACACATGGCCAGCAAGCCACTCCCACCAGGTCACATGGCCGGCAAGCCACTCCTACAAAGGAGGCCACACCCACAGAGTAGGTTCGAAAATTTTTTGAAACCCACCACTGAGGGGAAGGTTACTGCAAAATCCCCATTTCCTCCCAATCAGCTGGGACTCGGGAGGCAAAGAATAGATGGGGGCGAGGCCAGTCAGAGGTAGTATTTACCGGTTCTCTGAACTACTCAAAATTTCCACTACCGGTTCTCCAGAACTAGTCAGAATATGCTGAATAACACCTCTGTCATACATGTGTTCAAAAAGTCTCTTTCTCTTGATAACTATTGGGTATGGAAGGGGAGATTCACGTGTACTATTCCTCTTTCTTTAAAAAAAAGTAAGCAAGAAAGGCACAGCTAAGTGACTTACCTAAGCACAATTCATAATTTTCACAATTTTGTGTGGCATCAGTGCAAATTCCTATACTGTATTTCAAAGAGGAGACCACAGATTCCTAGGAACTTTCCAAGATAATCTTGGTCTATTGTTATTCTCCCTTATCCTTTACTACATAAAAACAATTCTATTTTATAACAATCAACCTCATGAATTAATATCAGCAGCTATGCTTTTGTTCTAGTGACACTTCTCTTTTCTGCTTGAATTGCTTATATTTCACTTTTTCTCTCTTTTTTTTTTACTAAAGTACAAATATTTTCTTCATGTCAGTGGGCATATCATGAATCTGTCTGTTATAGCATTGTGTGAGAAAATAACTTTATTTACGTCTTGTTCTGCTTCACTTCCAAATATTGTCTTTATTATAGCACCGCAGGCAAGAAAAATCAGTGCTTCTGCAATTGTATGAGATTTCATAGTTTTAGCTATCAGTTTTGCTACAAAATAACTGGCTTCTTGAGTTTTATCTGACACTCTGCTTTAGCAGAATTCAAGCTCTGTTCTTTTCTAGAATTTGAAAAAAAACTCTCAAAGCACGATCAAGATTTGTCAGGGAGTTTTATCAAGCTCTTCAGCTTGCTGGATCCCATTGCTTCACTGGCTAATTTATCACCACAAATGCCATATTCTGGAGTAGGATGAAGTTCATCACTACACCAAGTGAATCCCAATGCTAAATTTCTGTTCCAATAGAAACATTCTTTTCTTCATTTTTCAAGCCAACTCAGCCTTGATCATTATGCAACTTTTTTAAAATATATAATATTTTTCACCTTTGTCTTTAGCATCATTATCTTCATATTTTCTTTCCTCACTGACAAATTCTCCTTCATAATATTTAAGGTAGGTCACGGTTCTTCTGGAATCTAGATGTCTTCTCTAGTATTCAATAGCAAATGTTGCTATTTCCCACTGGCCAAAAAAAACATACTTTCATTTACCTAAGTGATAACATCCCTGTCCTAGACAATTTGGTCTCATGAATGAAATGTAAAATACATTTTACATGAAAGTCAACTATCCTTGCATCATTTATACAATAATGAACTGTTTTATACACATGCGCGCGCGCGCGCACACACACACACACACACACACACACACACAAAATCTCTATGGCATCCTGAAAGTGCAACAACCCCATGGTTGAGATTCATGTCTTTAGGCTTTCCAAAATCCAGAGAAATGGTTCAAAAGTATTAAAACTTAGCATACTTATTGACATATATCTCCAAAAATGTCATTTTGTGCATTATTTTTCATTACTGAGAATTATACTTTCTAAATGACATTTCTGGCAAGGTAATGGAGCGTATCCAGAGAACAGCAAGGGCACATCCATGTTGCTTCAAAAATAAATGTGGGCAATGGATTTATAGATTACTTCTTCATTAGGTAAAAATGCAAGAATTCTATTCTTATATTTATTCCACCACGCACGCCATATGTTATGCATGGTTTCTGTATTATGTTTTTTGAATTACTTACATTAGCAAAAAGCAAAACCCATTTTGTACCAGATTTTTATCAACTTTAAATTCTGGTAATAATTATATCTTAAAACCCAGAGTGAAGCTTGTCATTTTTGATTGATATAAAATAGCACAAATACAGTAATCAAGATAATCTTGATGTGGGATCATTTCTCCTTGCCATTCTGCTTGGATTTCATGTTTTATGCTCATTGATTTTGACTAGACCCATCTGTTATATATTTCAAGAATACAGAAAAATGAGTCTGATGATCAGGTATGGGGTATGGGTATGTAGTGGGATTTGATCAGATAACGATTGAAAAGGGATGTATATTTCTGCTCTATTCTGAAAGAATTGGAAATGGTTGGGATCAATTCCTCCTGCTCCCAGGCTAATTTTACCTCTACCGGCAAAAAAAAATATGGATCTCTTGCACGATCACATATATTTCAGGGTAGTATCAGGATTTTTTAGTCATAATGACAATGGTGTTACGGGAATAGTTGTCTCCAGTTTCCATCAAAGAATGCTTATCTGGAAATGCTTATGGTAAAAGCAGAATGACAGGGTCATTTTTAACATGTTCAAGGCAGGATAGAGATAAGTCACCCTGTTCCCAATTCATATGCTCCATGGAGTTTCTTCTTTTAGAGTTCAGCATGCTGGATGAGAATGTTAGCAAGAGAGCCCAACTTTTTAAAATGCTTCTTTTGGAAGCTTGTCAATAGCAATAGCAGTTAGACTTATATACCGCTTCATAGGGCTTTCAGCCCTCTCTAAGCGGTTTACAAAGTCAGCATATTGCCCCCAATAACAATCCGGGTCTTCATTTTACCCACCTCGGAAGGATGGAAGGCTGAGTCAACCCTGAGCGGTGAGATTTGAACAGCCGAACTGCAGAACTGCAGTCAGCTGAAGTAGCTTGCAGTGCTGCATTTAACCACTGCGCCATCTCGGCTCTGTCAGAGCATTAAAAGGCTTCAGTGAGAATGGAAAAGAGGGATAATTCCAGATTCAGTGACCAGTTTGTCTGTCTTCAAATCAGAATTTTACACAGAATAGTATTAATTGTTCCAAATACAAGAGCTTTTGGGTTGAATGTGAAGAGAGCTTAGTATCCTTATTTTAACCTATTCATCTTTAATATTGCCACTTATCCTTAGAGTGCAAGAAAAAACACACAACTGCCATATCCACTTGATTGGCCTGTGGAATATATGTTGTCTTATAGCAGGGATGGGCAACTATGGACCCCTTTATGACCTGTGGATTTCAACTGGCTCAGGAATTCTGGGAATTGAAGTCCACAGGTCATAAAAGGGCCCATAGTTGCCCACCTCTGTCTTATAGAAAAGATATATATCAGTAGACCTCAACTTACAACCTCATTTGGGACTGGAATTTCCATCGTACATTGTTTTGGTTGCAAATTGAGTCAGATCCAACTTTATGGCAGTCATTAAGTGAATCACATGGTCATTAAATGAACCCAACTTCCCTGAGGGGCGTTTTTGCCATCATAACTTTGTTAATGTTATTGTTAAGTGAACAGCCCTACATCAAGGACTACCTGTATATTTCTGTACACCTTTGCCTTTAATAATCACCCCTTTGGTTGTTCATGAAGAAGTGTGCCATTTATTCCTCCCCCCCCCCCCCCAGTGCTCTGGATTTCTTCTCATGGAGCAGGAAGGAACCTGAATAAATTACACCTCGAGTGAGCACATTTTCTATCTGAAAATGTGGCTCTAAAATGGGTCAGGTATTCGTTGTGATGAAGTCCCATAATGACATTCTGCTTTTGCTCCTCATTGACATGGTGGGTCTCTGCTTTACCCTGCTTCAGTGGCGTCTTTTCTGCTGCAGCTAATGCTCTGCAATCTAGGGCAGGCTGGAAAGTAGTTACGATGGTGATAATATTGTCTTTTTAGTTCAAGACCAAACTACTTCACTTCAGTATCAAGAGAAGGGACCTCTTTTGCTTTGCAAAGGGATTTCAAGACATCGCTTCATTTGAAGCTTGATTGAGGCCAAACACTCCTCCAAAGGTTTGCATAGCCTGAGGAAAGAGGCCTCCCTCTCAACCATGAGGGCGAGTCATTTAACGTGTTTTATAGCCAGAGCTTTCCATTTACTGTGATTTTGGGGGGGGCAGGGGGTTGAGAGGAAAGAATATTTATAAGAATATAAGTCTCGGAATGTGAATGATAAAATCTGATCTTAAGAACAACAGAGATTTTTTTAAAAAAAAAATGACAGGATCTTAACCACTTATGCAAAACCAGCACTATCTGTCAGGTTGTCTCTTTGTGTGGATGGATAGGCAGTCAGGCAGGCAGGCAGGTAGGCAAGCAGGCAGGCAGGCAGGCAGATGATAGATAGATAGATAGATAGATAGATAGATAGATAGATAGATAGATAGATAGATAGATAGATAGATAGACAGACAGACAGACAGACAGACAGACAGACAGACAGACAGACAGACGTGGAATTCAACCTGTGTAACAACCGGTTCGCTTCGCGTGCGTGTTGCAAGTGCACATTATATTTGAAATCAGCACTAAATCTTACCTTTTCTTCCAGTCCTGGTGAGTAAGACAGCTGAGACAGGGCAATCTGCTCTGTCACGCTGATCAGCTATGCTTCAAACAAAGGAAATATAGTATGGAATAGAGCAGGGGAGAGTGGCCAGGGCCAACTGATAGCCACAACTACTGATTCACTCGAACCGGTCCGAACCAGCTGAATCCCATCCCTGGATAGATACCTTATTTAGAGACATGACTATTTAGATAAGAGGTGCAGACAGAACAGAATAAAACACATAATAAAATGGATGCAAACTTCTACAGAAACAGCCCAACACATCAATGGGAAGAAATATGAAACAAAACATACCAATTAGCTCATCAGCCTTCATGACAGTACACTTGCCGTTCAAGGTAAAACATGAATTTCCCCCTCCCCATTTTTCTCTCTCCTTCTGAACTACACCAGCACAACCACAACCATTGACTCACATGCTCATGACTGCAAGGACAAACCTTGCCCATCCTTGACAGAGAGATACAATATCAACAATATCTGATTAGGAACTTGGAATATGGACAGCATGCTCCATATGAGAGAATAGCTAAACCAGCAGCAAAGCATCCACAGGAAAAGCTTAACCAAATTTAAGAAAAAATGGCTTCCATACATATAACATGTCACACAGCAAGGCAAGACACCCACAGAACAAATAAGTACAAATAACAGCCATGACAATTAAACAACTAATACTGAAGCCAAGTAATGGGATACTTAATACATTCTGAATCCAGGTCTGGGTACATAGCTAAGTTTTTAAAGCTTTATCATTTCATTTCATTTCATTTCATTATATTTATATGCCGCCCTTTTCCCCCAAAGGGGACTCAGGGCGGCTAACAAATCAAATCAGGGAAGGGGGGGGGGGGTACAGACAAAAAATAAAAAACGAAACATAACAATACATAATTTAAAAACACACAACAGTCATACCATTCGAGACGGGGGCAACAGCTCTCTAGCCCCAGGCCTGTCGGAACAGCCAGGTTTTAATGGCTTTGCGGAAGGCCTGGAGGGTGGTGAGGGTTCGAATCTCCATGGGGAGTTCGTTCCAAAGGGTCAGAGCGGCCACAGAGAAGGCTCTCCTCCGGGTAGTTGCCAGCCGACACTGGCCAGCGGATGGAATTCGGAGGAGGCCTAATCTGTGGGATCTAATCGGTCTAGTGGAGGTGATTGGCAGCAGGCGGTCTCTCAAGTACCCAGGTCCAATACCATGAAGGGCTTTATAAGTGACGACTAGCGCCTTGAAGCGTATCCGGAGACCAATAGGCAGCCAGTGCAGCTCGCGGAGGATAGGTGTTACATGGGTGAACCGAGGTGCACCCACGATCGCTCGCGCGGCTGCATTCTGGACAAGCTGAAGTCTCCGAATGCTCTTCAAGGGCTGCCCCATGTAGAGCACGTTGCAGTAGTCCAGTCTAGATGTCACAAGGGCACAAGTGACTGTTGTGAGGGCCTCCCGGTTCAGGTAGGGACACAACTGGTGCACCAGGCGAACCTGGGCAAATGCCCCCCTGGTCACAGCTGACAAGTGGTGTTCAAAAGTCAGCTGTGGGTCCAGGAGGACTCCCAAATTGCGAATCCTGTCTGAGGGGCATACTGTTTGACCCCCCAGCCTGAGAGATGGAAAACTTGGCCAATTAGTAGGAGGGAAACACAGTAGCCAACAAGGTTTTATTCTGTCACCCACACACTTCTCAATACTTCCAAGTAACTTTTATTTTTTTTCCACCATGTGCAATTCTTCTTTCTCTGTTGCAAAGAAGGAAAATATGTTCTTTTGCAACGCTTTGTTATGCATTTCACAAATGCTTATTCCCTATAACAGACCACATACTTCTTAGTATCTTTCTATCAACAAATGCACATTTTAAAATTTCTCTACCCATTTTTTTCATTCCTGGTGAATATTGTAAGAAAGTGTGTGGATTCATAGTATCTACTCTACTTTTTGTTTATTCCTATCAAACATAGTTGTTTTGTAGATATCATGCATCCCTTATTAATGTCTTCTGAAAGTCTAATCTCTCACTAAGCATTGCATTTGTTTTCATGTATTCGGTTCTTCTTTCTTAGACCTCGTCTTATGTTGAAAGGGTGGAGTTGTTACCAAACTTCAACTATGCACTCCCATAGTACATTTGACAATTCAGCTTGAATTACTTTATCATATGCTTTCTCAAAATCAACACAAACGTGCAATAATTTTTATCACAATACATTCATTTCTCAGTGAATATCAATTTACACCTTTTGACATGTATGCTTTCATTTAGAATTAAACTGAAAGCTTCCGCTCCGTGAATTTATCAATTATACCCTACAAAATTAGATTACTTTCATTCAATTCTACTACATATTTGGCATTTTTGTTATTTTCACATCACAACACATATCTATACTTTATTCATTTCACTTGTTTACTGATGCTAACCAACCTTTTATTTTTCTTGCATTCTAAGTCACAAAATTCCATACATCATGATCATCACCAGGATTCCCATAAATATTAACCTTTAACATCATGACTTTAATCAATGAAGACTTTCACATAAGGCTTTTATTATGGTAATTAAAACATATTACAGTTTTAGCTCTTTATTTACCTACAAATACTTGGGATGCATATAATAATAAATAAAACTTCCGTGAAAACTATGAAACTAACATAAAGGAAATTGCCTGGCATTTATACACAGCTTGTAACACAATACTTACAATAGGTTATGAAGAGTAATTCTATAATATTTCATTTCACACAACAAAACTGATCCACTGAGTGATTGATAGTTGCATTTAATTTCCAGTATTTCAGGAAGATTACATTGATCCTCTTCTCTCTCCCAAAATCTAAAGATGAAATTATAATAAATTGGGCTCACACTATTACTATAGCACAGCAACCATGCTCTGTTGATTCCATAATTCATTATAGTAAGAGACAAAATGCATGCAATAATATGCATAACCCTGATGTCCTCACTTACAGCCATCTTTCTGTTTCACAAACATTATTTGGTGACAGTTAATTATTTTTCCCAATGAAAATCATCTCAATTTTTGTTGTTCACTCCCATGAGTATAATCTGGGGTAAGCTGTGGTTCAAAATACACAGTGAGGGTGGAGATTTGTTCTCCAAGTTTTGGGGGTTGGTTTCCAAATGTTTTATTACCAGGCTAGGTATTATTTATAGCAGAATTTAGGGAATGTCAGTGTTCTTTTGCTTATAAGGGCTTTCTGCTGTCAGTAGGTCTTGTGATGGGAGCTTCATGTCAGGTGAGGGTCATATCATGTCAGGATCTTGTGATGGGTCTTGTAATGGGTCAGGTGTGGGTCATATCAGGTGAAGGTCTTGAAATAGATTTTGTGTTGGAGAGGTCATGTCAGGTGAGGCAGTGGTGGGCTGCTGCCGGTTCAGACTGGGTTGCTATGCTGTCCTATGTAGCCTTGTTTTTAATGCCACACGCTTGCACACAAGGCATACACGTGAGCAAAGTGCCTGTGTGGAAGGCTATGCATATGCGCAGGTGATGCGATCATGCATGCGTGCATGCTCACAACCAGCGGACCGGATGTTAAGGTAAGTGCATCCCACCTCTGAGGTGAGGGTCATTGGGAGGTGAAGAGCTAATTAGAGGAGTTGTGTGGGTTGGTTGAGGGTCAATGCCATCACTGGTTGGCTGTGCGGCTGAAATCTGAGGAGTTTGTAGATTGGTTGTCGGTCAATATGTCTGTTAATGCAATTGCTTGTGGAATGCCAGGCTTTGATAAACCCGTGAGCATTGGGGGGGGGGTAGCATGGCCAATAATTCTTCTATTGATCCAATCAAATTAGTGTTGTTCTGTGTCAATGTGGGTAGAAATGGGGGATTTGGGATTGTGACATTTGACCGGCAGCTGGTGTTGATGGATTCTGGTTTTCAATTGATGTGATGTTTGTCCCATGTAGAATTGGTTGCAATTGTTGCAGTTGATTTTGCAAATTACGTAGCTGTGGGTTTGTGGGCTATTGCTATTACTAGAGGTCAGAGAATTCTGGCTGTCATTTCTGATCCTCTATTGTGTATGGTACTATGGAAGGGTTAGGCTTTGCCTGGTGGTTGGCTGTGGTGTTTGTTGTGGTTTTGGGTGCTGTGTGTTGGAATACAAGGTTTTTCGGACAGCCGTGTGAAGAAAGACATCAAACAGCCATTTATCTTCTGCTACTTGACATCTGTCTCTGCAATAACTCCACCAGGAATTAGAAAGGACCGTCACCTGATGGGACCTCCCCATCATAAGACCTACTGACCACATGAAGGAGAACACCAATAGTGACATCTCTTAAATTCTGCTAAAGATGTTACCAAGCCTGGTAACATCCAAAAGCCAACCCACAAGCTCAGAGAACAAACCCTCACCCTCATTCTACACTGAGCTACAGATATTCACCACTATCACAAAATACATATGCCTATGATGATGTTTTGCTTTGTCTGTTGATAATTACAATAGATGTGTTATATATGAGACCTAGGATAAGATCAACTTATGATTCAGTCTTTCAACTGTAGCCTGGCCTCAAGTAGATTTTAGGAGATCCTTTGTCTCATCATAAATGTTCCACAAGCATTATCTTGGTCAGTGTTTCTCAACCTTGGCAAATGTAAGATGTGTGGACTTCAACTCCTAGAATTCCCCAGGGGGAAATTCTGGAAGTTGAAGTCCACATATCTCAAACTTGCTGAAAAGTACCAATCTAGGTCATTTCAAATCCTACAATCCAAACTCAATAACACATCTCATCCAAGAGATTGCAGGAAAGCAAGAATATTGTCTTCTCGGCTCCACATTCCTTTGTCTTAACCCATCTTCTTAATATTCGCTTTCATCCATATCTTCTTAACCTAAGAATCCCCTTCTGTTGAGGAGGAAGAAAGCATGAATCAATGCAATTGTGGTATGTTTGCTCTAGTTGAGCCACAGGAGCGCTTTCTCCTACCTGGCTCCATGAAATCAACGTGGCACGACAAAACCGCGCTCGTCAAAATAGCGGTGATAAAATCGCATTGCTAAAGCCGCGACGTCATCAGCGCGTCATCACCGCCACGACAACAGCGCGGCGACAGAAGGGCGCTTTAAAACAGTGCGGTGGCAGAAAGCGGATTTAAATTAAGGTAAGGGTTAGGATTAGGTTTAGGGGTTTGTTTTAGGGTTAGGGTTAGGGTTAGGGTTAGGGTTAGGGTTAGGGTTAGGGTTAGGGTTAGGGTTAGGGTTAGGGTTAGGGTTAGGGTTAGGGTTAGGGTTAGGGTTAGGTTAGGGTTAGGGTTAGGGTTAGGGTTAGGGTTAGGGTTAGGGTTAGGGTTAGGTTTAGAGTTAGGTTTAGGGTTAGGTTTAGGGTTAGGTTTAGGGTTAGGTTTAGGGTTAGGTTTAGGATGCTGAGTGCTTGGGAATGTGCGGATTTGCCCTCCGCGATTATGTCATCGCGGTAGGGTCGTGTTTTTCCTTAGCGCTTCGAACGGCGCGAATTAGTCTTTGCGCTTACATCTCCGCGGATAAGGGCTTCGCGGATTTGTGGTGGAACCGAAATCAAACCTCACCAATCACAAATCCACCCTACAGTTGGCTTTCCTGAAATGGATCATGCTCCAGACACTGCAGCTTTTCTGCCACTTCTGTAGTAAAACTCATGCAACTGCACATAGTATTGTACATATTCTCAGATAATGTGGTTGAATAATAACAGCTTTTAAAGTGGCAAATAGCAATTAAAATGCTAACAGGCTTGGCTTTGCTATATTTAAGGCAATTAGATCCTGCAGATTTTTAAGTTTATCATTGGTTTGGCTCTAATGAAACAACATATATTGCTGTCTGAAGCAGGTTTCACTACAATAGCCAATATTAATTTATAGATAAAGCAAATGATCTAGTTGTTTCATTAACTATATTACATTCTACTACATTACTACATGCATTTATTAAGTCATCAGTCATTGTTTGCTTCCACACTAGAGCCTTTTAGCACTCTGGAGTCATTGGTTTTCTGTAATTAGCAAAAAGTGGTATTAAAACTAAGATTCCACACAATGTTACATATTATACAACAATGTCTTTCCCTGTGGCTAAAATCTTTTGATACTGCTCATCTAAGGGTCGTATGCGGGAAAGGACGCATGTGCACCACAACAGTAAGTTGTCCTTTTTAAAATCTTCCCACTGATTGTGATTCAAATACTAAGTAGCTTCTCCGCTTTCACTTGAATTGTTCAATGTAAGTCTTTTCTCCTACAACAGGGATTCCTAACCCCTGAACGGTGGACTGACATTGGTCCATGGCATGCCAGCAACTGGGCTGCGCAAACAAATGAAGCCCTATTCTCAGGATGCAGGCAGCACGCAAAACCACACCCCATCTGGTCTGCAGAAAAACCTTTCATCACAGAACTGGTCCCTGGCGCCCAAAAGGTTGAGGGCCGTTGTCCTGCAGAGAAGGTGGGAAGGCTGCAGTAGGTGAAATACTGTTGTGTTTTTCATTAATTACTTCTGTAACTACTGTATTTTCTTTCTTTCTTTCCATTTTTGAAGAGCAAAGTAGTTTCAGTTTGCTAGTAAAATCAATAAGTAAAGCAGCTCTTCACACATACACTAAGAAGTCCTAGATATTTGGAGAGATGTCTAGGTTGTCATTTATCTATTCTTTCCAGACACCACATGATGCAACCACCCTGGGATTCCTTTGCCAGCATACCCATAATACAACTTGCTATATTATATGTTGAGCATAGTCTGGAAAGCTGTCAATGGCAGACTGACGAATGTGTTCTGAAATGGCCCAGGTTCTAGGCTTAGCGTGGAGGAAGGCATCTTATTCACCATATCCTGAACTGTGAGTAGAACACCACTACAGGGCTTGACTGATGGAAGATAACAGATAATGAGTTTAAAGAAGCTGGCGTTTCAGATAGTATAGATAACTGTTTGTGGATTGGTATTCCATTATAGTGTAATGGTCACATCAGTCTATTTCTGGATGTGTTCCTGTTTGGCAAGTATTGAATTGTTCTCTCTCACTTTATGTGAATTTTGTAAAAATGCGAGATGTTTTGCATTTAAATTGTCCCTATTTTCCCCTAAATATCTAGGTTTTCATTTTCTCCCTCGGCATGCAATTGTGTAGGCCTTTTCCCTCTAAATACATTTTGGTGTGTTTTTTGGGGGGGGTTATACTTAGGAAATGCGCATTAACAGGACACCTTAAATGAAATTGTCCAAAATCCTTATCTCTGGCTAGAAAGAATGGAGCATGTCACACAGAAGCAGCAACAAGAGGCAAATTGGTTTTCTAATAGGAACTGCTTGCCACATGTACAGACTGATCAAAAGAAGACAGATTTTTTTTCCTCAATAGGAACAAAAAGCAGGCATGGTAGAAGCATGGGGAAATGCAAAATTACTGCTTGGATCTATACTCCCTCTTCCATTCTGCATGCAGCTGGAAGCTGCTGCTAACAGGCAGGTTGATTAGGAGGCAGGGAGAAACCCCAATTTTTTTTTCCTGCTCTCTTCTGTAAGTATGTCTATAGGATACATACATTTGCAAGGATGTGTTTTATTCATTTGATATTTTTGAGATGTGCACCCTAAAACAAGCCAGGTATGTATGCAATGTGTTGTAGAAATTTGAATCAGACTCAGAGGAAACCTCCTGAAATCAACGAGGCTCGATCACAAACTAACATAACCAAGCCCTATCCTAAACCACCAACCCCAGTGTAAAGAAGAGCCATGAATTTCTCATGCTGGGTTCAGAAATCAATATTTTTATCATGACATGTTAAATAGCTCTATGCATAAAGATAGGCAGTGCTCTAAAGATAGTTAGGTGCATCAATAAATTGAAACCTCAAGCTAGTCACTGCCACAGGCATAGCCTCGGGCAGGTGAAACATCATTGAAATTATTATCAAGATGGCGCAGATGACTGAGTCCTCTGACAGGATCACATTCTTAAATCTTTCACCATATTACAGAGGCAGATCTGGTAGTCAGTTAATTCTGAACCGGTGGCCTAATATCCTGGACACAGTTATAAGTTTATTTATATTTCATATTTCTAGACTGCCCATCTCCCTCCAAGAAAGAGACCAAAAATGTATAAAACTTAACATTAAAAAATAAATTAGGGTTAAAAAATTTTAAAATTATAGAATAACAATGATGAAGAATCAACAGGGAAAAATCTTATGATGGCCATTTAATGTTGGAGTATTATTAGTTACAAGAGAGCTGATTGACTAAATTCAGTGCTGGAGTTATTTGGAAAAATAAGTTGATCCAGCCTATGTTACCATCTTAATAATAACATCCCTATATCAAATGGATGCATCATTTTAAGATGAAACCTCTAATAATGGCAGCAGAATGAGACAGCCACTAATGACCATGGAGATACAGTCATTATTCAGTTCTGCTGCTTTCTTTGGCAGCTACGCAACAGCGTACTGCAAAAGCTCATCACCTATAGATGATGGTGAGACCAGTCATACTGGCCTTGTACCCTTTTCCATTATATAAAGAGGTGTATAGAGGTACACCTTTGTAGGAAATATAACCCAGGAACAATAAATTATATAGAGAGTGGATCAGTGGTGGGTTTCAAAAATTGTTCGAACCTACTCTATAGGTGTGGCCTCCTTTGTGGGAGTGGCTTGCCAGCCATGTGACCGGATGGGAGTGGCTTGCCGCCCATGTGACCGGATAGGAAAATGCTGATGACACTTGTCAGAAACACCTTAAATTGCCTCACACACAGCACTGGCATGCATACGAATATGATGTAAACTTGTTTTTTAAAAGGCATCTTTGGTTTGCATTAAAACAACTTCAACACACGCAATGTTCTGATTGTTGCACCACAAACGCAGTAGTCATCCTTACCTTTCACAGAGGCACTGAGTTTTATAAATATGAGCATGATAGTGTAGAATAATCATATCCAAGGACCAGTGATGGGTTTCAAAAAATTTTGGAACCTCTTCTGTAGGTGTGGCCTGCTTTCCGGGTCCACTGGTGGAGCCTCTTCTAACCGGTTCAGTAGATTTGACGAACCGGTTCTACCGAATAGGTGCGAACTGGTAGAAACCCACTCTGGAGTGGATCATCCTTCACATAAATGTGTGTTATGAGCACAATAGTTAAAAGTATTCCATTTTGCTGTTGGAATGCCTTTAAAGTAACAAAAAAAAAAAAACCAAGCAGACATAAGACAAATTAATAAAAGCAAGCCCAAAACAAATGTGAGATCTTTGCCCAAAGACCTGGAACAAAATTAGCTCTTAATTCAAGAACAGAATCATAAATTAGAACTGAAAAGTTCAGTCCCTGGAGCTGCTCTGCCAGTTTCATCTTTAAATTTTATCTGAACAGTGATGGGAGGTCTATTTTTTTTAAAAAAAAACACCTCATAAATAAATCTAGATAAGCAGCTGGCTTCAGGAGCTTCCCATCTAAACTTTCCATTACCAAAACTTTAAAACAAGAGCTTATTACTGTTTAACATAATTGTTTTTAAAAATGGGTGCCACCTGAAGCATTTATGGATTAATACTATTTACATTCAAAGACTTTGATAGTGTCATTAAAAAGATCAGACCAGAATGCAGACAGTTCGTAGACATTATTCTCAGATGAAAGTGAGAAATAATTCAAATAGAAAAAGTTGATGGAATGTTTGGAGGGTCATCAGTCAAAAAAGTAATCTGCTTACTCTCCTTGTAATATCATAGTGAACCAACCATCTATAGAGTTATTGACAAGCATAATTGAAAAGGAAAAGGGGTTACCGGGTGGCATACATTTTCTCTATTTTTTTTAATAGGGCTCGTAAAATAAGAGATGCTTTGTCCCAATAAAGATCCTCTGTTTGCACATAGAGAGAATGCAGACATATATCAATAAACAAGGAAAGCCCCTTTTTCATTCTTCAAACATGGATGTTGGCATCATAGTAATCAGATATTCTCCTGACAAGATTACACATATTGTGCATTTTAGGCCATGGATGTCAGAGGGAGGGGCCAAAAGGAGTGATAATTCATGATTTATGCAAATGATGCAATTTATACACTTGTTTGAGATGTCATGATGTAAGCACATAAACCCATCATTTTAAATAACGATGTCACGAACCATGTCTCTTTATTCTGACATGATGTTATAATGTAATGGACCCCTTTTTTTTTTGAGGGCATGTCCTTCCACATGTCCTGAGCTAAGTGATAGAGAATCTTGCTTTATTTTTGTTGCCTTAGATGGCTGCAAACTCTGACTGCATTCTCAATACATTTAAGTCTTTGCTGACAACAAGGTTGCGTAAATCAAACTGTGAGTACCCAACCTCATGTTCATTCTCACCGTATGATACATTGTAGAAGAAGGAGCAGATACTAAGACTGCATAAAACTTCAAAGGCTGCTTTGCTTTGATGAAAGTTCATGCAAAGCATCCCTTTGAAGCTGTGTGAAGCTACACACAAACACACAGATGCACACACACTTTTAAATGAGAAGGGAAGCAGTCATATTTCTTAATTTTATCTTGCTTAAGTCCCTCATCCACCTTTTTGGAAGCTGAAAGAGGCTTTTGCATATTTTGTTGATTGTGAGAAAAGTTTCTTCTAGTAAGGCAGTCAGTTTCTGAGGCAATGCAAACCACCTTGGAGGAATTAAGGTAAGTTGCTGTCTCATCTCCATGAAGAAATTCACTTTGCCTTCTTGCCATGAAACACTTCACTGAAGCAAACCTAGACACCTCATACAGGACAGCAGAAACCTTCTCCTCAAACTTGTAGAAGATGGATAAAAGTTGGGTTAAACTACTGCAGAATTATAATGTCATGAAATAAATACATGAGGCGGATGGTAGATCAATCTGGGATACTTGGAGATGAACTGTTGGGCAAACTCATGGGATTGGGTTGAGAATGTCTATATATGGTTCCATAGTTCATTCACTGAGTGAGGCTACGGCTGCAATATTATGGTAAAGAAACAATGGAAACCTTGCATTTTCACAAACTTCCTCCAATATTAACTGCCTGAACAATGAATTTCATGGCAATTCTGATTTTAATATTTTCATTGTATTTGTGAAGGATAAAAAGAGGGGAGGGGAGGAATAAGGCAATGACTCTTCTCCATCTATTTGCACTGGGCCATTGCAACTAATTACTGGAACAATCCTTGAAGCAAGAAGGCTTCAGCTGTTGTTTTTTTTAATATTTATTACAATTATATTCACTGTTGTGAATGTTGCATGCTAGCTGCATTGACAAGATTTGTAGTCCAAAGGGCAAGTTATAAATAATAGTAATGCATGCATAATAAAGTAGCAAAATAAATCTGGCAAGATGAGAGGATTATGGGCACTGAATTTTATTGGAGGTCTTCCTTATCATTATTCATTTTTCATGCAGGGCAATCACTTCCAAAATATTGACAGTCTGTTATTTTAAGATGATTGATCACATTACAAGTTGGACCATGAGCCAAATGAAGCTCATATGGTCTCTGGATTCACAACATCTTCCATCTGGACTTCACCAGCCCCCATTCTGGGTCACAATAGACATAGTGAATAGAATGTACCTGAAATGGGAAAATACTTAAAAATGTGTATCAAAGGGCATCAACCTAGAGTACTGCATCCAGTTTTGGTTACCACACTGTAAAAAGAAAATGTTGAGACTCTAGAAAGAGTGCGGAAAAGAACAATGGAGATGATTAGGGAACTGGAGAGTAAAACATATGATGAACAGTTGCAGGAACTGGGCATGGCTAGTCTAGTGAAGAGAAGGACCAGAGGAGACATGATAGCAGTGTTCCAATATTGAGGGGCTGCCACAGAGAGGAGGGTGTCAAGGTATTTTGCAAAGCACCTGAAGGCCAGATAAGGAATAATGGATGGAAACTGCACAAGGAGAGATTCAGCCTGGAAATAAAGAGAAATTTTCTGATACTGAGAGCAGTCAACCAATGGAACAGAAGTTGCATTCAGAAGTTGTGGGAGCTTCACTACTGGAAGCTTTCAAGAGAGACTGGAATGCCATCTGTCAGGAATGGTGTAGGGTCTCCTGCTTGGGCAACAGGTTGGACTAGACAACTTTCCAACTCTGTTAATCTGTCTGATTCTAAGCAACAATTGAACATTTCTTTTCTTCTTTTCTTCTGCCTTCTTTCTTACAAGACTGACCCTGGTGCATTCCTAAATTTGGATATTCTTCAAACTATAAAGCTAATTAAGCTTTTCATCCTTCCAATTTGGCATGAAATTTAGCTTTAGATTCCTAATTGAGATCAGTTTCTTGTCTGCAATAAGAAGTGAACAGAAAGTCTCTTCTTTAGTTAAAGTTCTTTGTTGAGCAGGGCTATAGCAATAGCATTTAGACTTCACAGTGCTTTACAGCCCTCTCTCAGCAGTTTACAGAGTCAGCCTATTGCCCCCAACAATCTGGGTCCTCATTTTAACCACCTCGGAAGGATAGAAGGCTGAGTCAATCTTGAGCCTGGTGAGATTTGATCTGCCAAACTGCTGGCAGGCGGTGATCAAAAGAAGTAGCCTGCAGTACTGCACTCTAATCACTGTGCCTCCTGTGGTACTGTGGCTCATTTGGACTACTATGGATTACTTCTGGGATCTTTCTGCAATGTATTGGATGCCTATGTTCACCCAAAAACTCAGTTACAAACCTAATAGCTACATTCAGAAATCCCTCAGATTCAGTGGGACCGAATGTTGAAATTCAATTTTGTTTACTACCGGTTCTGTGGGCATGGCTTGGTGGGCATGGTGTGGCTTGGTGGATGTGGCTTGGTGGGTGTGGCAGTTGATGAAAATCTCCATTCCCACCCACTCTGGGGCCAGCCAGAGGTGGCATTTGTCGGTTCTCCGAACTAGTCAAAATTTCTGCTACTGGTTCACCAAACTACTCAAAATTTCCACTACCAGTTCTCCAGAACCTTTCAGAACCTGCTGGATTTCACCCCTGGTGAGACCCCTGAAGGTATCAATAGCAATAGCAATAGCAGTTAGACTTATATACCGCTTCATAGGGCTTTCAGCTCTCTCTAAGCAGTTTACAGAGTCAGCATATCACCCCCACAATCTGGGTCCTCATTTTACCCACCTCGGAAGGATGGAAGGCTGAGTCAACCTTGAGCCAGTGAGATTTGAACAGCCGAATTGCAGAACTGCAGTCAGCTGAAGTAGCCTACAGTGCTGCACTCTAACCACTGTACCACCTCAGCTCTATCAGTAGACAGAGGTATCAGTAGACAGAGGAAGATGATATGTGCAGTGGGACATGTGAGGCACCCAGCATCTTTACTTCATAATTTGGGAGGGAATGTGTGTTTTATTTCTGCCATGAGAAGTATAGAGTGCCCTTTGTGGAATGATTTCAGCCAGACTCCCAATATTCTACGTTCCATGTCAGCGGTCACCAACCAATTTTCTCACTGGTGGTCCATGAGAAAATTTTGGTGGTCTGCAGAAAAATTATTTGCATTTTTCATATATTGCACTAAATCAGGGGGTCCTCAACTACAGCCCCTGGGCCAGATATGTGTAGGTCGGAGGAGGGCAGAAATTCTGACTTGGCGTCACCTTCAGCCTCCTGGTGTGGGGCTTTGGGCGAAGGCTGGAGGGAAGCACCACTGGTGGTGAAGAGTTGGAGGGCCTTCTTCCAGTGGGACTGCCTGGCACTGGCTGACCATCTCATGACCACCTAGCCATGCCCATCCAGGCGGTCAATAGGCAGATCATATTCGTGGTCTGTGGGATTTAAAATTATGAATTTAGTGGTCCCTGAGGTCCAAAAGGTTGGTGATCCCTGTTCTATGCTATTCCTTGCTTTCCAGTTTCTCTGATTTCCCTCATTTCCAACTGTACCTAAGGAAGACGAATTTTGCATTTCTTCTTTTTAATTGGCTGTTTTTGTTGCATTGACAATAAATAGACCATGGCTGATTTTATTGTAAATGATTGTAAATGCAAGATAATGGAACACAAGAAAACACCTTCTGACTACAGTTCCATGAAACGTTCAAAACTTTTTTGTGGCATCCTGGTGAATTATCAATCAGATTCCATGCTAAATGCTTCAGTGTTAGCCCAGAAAATCTTCAGATCAAGATCATTTAAAATGGAGATAATTGAAAGCAGAGATAATTGAGAACTTGGCTCTCATACAGCACACATGATCCAGCTCAACCGTTTCTCATTTAAAACACATCATATCCCAATAATTAAAATAGTCTCGAAATAAGGTGGCCAACATCACTACAGATGCTGAGGTCATAAGGTTTTTTCCCCCTGAGCTCTGTGAACATATTGCTTTGTGGATTGTACAGCTTGCTGAGTCCTTGTAACCTTGGAGAGTTTGGGTAGAATGAGGCTGAAATGGTGCAGTGTTCATGTGGAGCAAAATGACCACTGTGAAGCATGTAGCTGAAAGCCCATTTTCAGCAGAGACAATCTCAGCGGAAAATTCCCTACACAAATGGTAGGAAATTAAACCGTAAATCAACTGTGTTTGCTCATCAAGCACTATGAGTTCAATCTGCAAAGCTTAGGGGGCAGAGGATGGCAGTGGAGGGGCTGACAAAGGCACACCAATTGCATGCTAGAAATTCAGAAACAAATAAAGCTATTCTTTAAGTTAAACAATTAACACTAGCCATATTTGCATTTTCCATAGCCATATTTCCTTTAAATGGATTCTTGCAAGACATATTAACAGAAGGAGGTTGGCATTGTCCATTGGCATCTATAATTTTAAGGTTTTGGTTTTTTTTCCATTTTTTTTGTGTAATGCATTGCACACATATTCAGTTATGTATAATAATAATTTATTTGTCAGTACACAACATATGTACAATGAGATTGGTTAAGCTCCCTTAGGCATTCCCCCCCCCCCCAACACAATACAACTCACAGTGAAGACAGAAAATCCCTAACCCAATAAATCATATTAACAAACAACCAGGGTGGGCAGGCACTACTGTCGGTTTGCCTGTGTGCTACCAGGGGTGGAACTGGCATAGCTGATAAGAACATGAGGGTGAATGTACCAATATAAAGGGTGTGACCAAAGGCCTCTTAAAAAGCAAGTAGGGAGGGATGGTTCCAGGCCATTGAGATGATCTTGAAGGTGTAACCAGTGGCCTCTTAAAAGGCATATTGGGAGGAGTTACGATCTATGTCGGTGAAACGCAGGACTGTGTATCTAGGAAGGAAGGATAGAGGATTTCACGGGCTGGGCTAAGGCATGGGACCCCACTTGGAACGGGATAGTCATGGTTACCAAGAATAGGTACCCGTACATATGAATGGAACATTAAAGAATGAGGTAGAACAGGTCTGTCCATTAGGCAAATTGATTCAATAGATAATTATCAGAGGCTACGAACTTATATGAATGGGGCAAGCCATTAATGTATGATTATACATAGCAAAATAAAGGCTATAATGTAGTCAAGGACATTATAACTGGAATTGGGATTAGGTTAGGGGGGTGGGGGGTCCTACTTGCCTATTTTTTGGGAAGTGGGAGTGTTAATTCCGTGTCTACTCTATCAAGGTAGTCCCTGCTCGGGCACGCTTCCATTGTGGTGGGGTTCCGCATAGTGTTGATGAGGTGAAGATGTTGAGTAGGCATATGGCCAAGGTTAGAGGGAAGTATTGTTTTCATAATAAATGTATTAGTTGATCATAACGAAATCGTGGGTAGGAGGCTCGTACTCAAAGGAAAACTGTTGTGAGTAGTACTGTTGCTTTGTGCGTGCACACATGCACAGTGAAATTAAAATTGTTCTGTGCATGTGCAAAACTGAAAAACAAGATGGCAGAACCAGTTCCAGTGACTCAGGCTGCCAAACCACTACCAGTTTGGCCAAACCGATCCGAACTAGTAAGAACCCACCAGTGACATACACACAGTCCTATTGCACCAGTGTGAACATGTTACACCTTGCACCGGCCCTGCAAGTTCATCATACTATATAGTTATGATGTTATTTTGCATTCAGGAGTCTGACAGCCCATGGATAAAAACTGTTCTTCAGCCTGTTTGTGTGGCTGGCTATACTTCTATATCTCCTTCCTGATGATAGGAGGGTAAAGAAGTGCCGTCCAGGGTGTGAGTCGTCCCTGAGGATTTTCCTCACTCTTCTCAGGCAGCGAGCCCTAGCGATCTCATCTAATGGTGTCAGGGGGCAGCCCATGATGTTTTGTGCTGTGCTCACCACCCTCTGTAACGTCTGTGCTCATCACCCTCTGTCAGACCAGCATGCCATACTGTGATGCAATAAGTGAGGATGCTTTCTATTGTGAGACCGGTAAAAGGAGGTCATCAGTTGTTGTTCCATCCTGTTTTTATGTATGAAGCCACATAAAATTCAGACACATAAGAAACCCCAGATAAATGACGCAGTTTCATTGGGTCGGATGTGAATGGCTTAAATCTGCTTCCCCACCCCACCCCTGGAATGATACAAATTTCCCCCATGAAATTTTCTTAAGCATTAATAAAATGTGCTGCCTGGCTAAAACAAATGTAATGCTGCCAGTGTTAGATGGTTTACACAACACAAAAAAGGAACAGATTGGAAACAACTGAAGTGTACAACAGGGTATCACCAGTCTTCTCAGCAAGGTGCTGCACTTATCACAGTACGATATCATCTCACCTAACATTTTAGAGATAAAAATAAGAACATGCTCCATCATTGATAATGCTGGAAGCACTGGTATCAAGGCCCACCCACTTCCTCAATCTCCTATTTTGCCTAGTGTTATCCCTTGTTGGAAGCCCTAGATTGTCTTTGGTATTCTGTAGCTGTTTATCCTGCAATTGCCTGTCTCTGTCCCTGACATCTCAGGTAAAGATATCCTAGAAAAAAAAAACACAAATTGTTCCACAACATGCTCTCAACAATTCAAAATATACCTCTGCTGTTTTGATGGCTGAAGTAAATGTGTGAAATGGGAAGCTATTCTATGCGCTGCGTGAGATCTCAGCATAGGGGTGTTTGGATCAGTCTAAATCCAGTCTGCATCAGCAGTGCAATTTCATGTTTTATTCCATTCCATCAAATCTTTTGCAAATCGCTACTTTTGTTCTTAAAAAGAAAAAAAATTGCTAGGAAATCTGCCTTGGTTTTCATTCATAATTTTCTCAAATGGGAGCTTTGTATACAACTTTCACTGAAGTACACTTTAAAAAAAATTATTTATTTTGTTGGCTACATGGAACACAAGATTATCTTAAAATAGTCAAGGCAGGAAGCAAAACATTATAACAATCATTCCACAAAGGGTGTAAACATTCTTTCTGTAAAAAAAAATCATCTTGCACCCAAATTTCAAATGCCTATAAAACATTAAATGTTCTTTTTAATTTCCAGGTTAATGTTGCCAATTTTTAATTCTTGGTAGCAGTCCAATGGCACAAGTTCGTAACATAATATTAATAGGAAAAAAACATAAAAGTGATATATTAAAAATATAGTTCCATTGACTTATTTAAACAATAACAAAAGGAGAAACAATCAGTGACAGGATAGCTTGAATCATACTGACCAAAATATACTGGGGCAAAATGCTTATTGTGCTCTTCTTCAGTCTGGGTTTGGGGCCAGCAACCTGTGGCTCTGGAGCTGCATGCGGCTCTTTCATCCCTCTGTTGTGGCTCCCTGTCGCCAGTTGGCACCATAATTTTGAGAGGACCTTCCAGTTTTGGGGGGGGGAACATGGTGCGCCAGGAGGAGACTCTGTGGCAAGAGGCAGGTTTTCCGGTTGACTCCACAATTGATAGGGCTTTCAGTTAGGACATATAGAGAAAAAAGGATGCCACACTAGGAGGAGACTCTATGGTGGGGGAACCAAACATCCGGTCAGCTCCAGAATCGAATCGGGGGCTTCCAGTTAGGACCTTGGTGGCTCCCAGTGTTTTCTTTTCTGTGGGAAACAGGTCCAAATGGCTCTTTGTATATTTGAAGTTGCTGAAAAATGTTGGTTAATGTTGGTCAAATCCATAGCTGGACAAATGGCAGAGAAGTTTCAGTAAAGGTTGGAGAATAATTTCCAAAATTGTAACAAAAGCTATTATTATTATTTGATAGTCCATATTATGTTTGCATATGAGTAGAAGTAAAATGGAATGTGTGGGTGACCTTCAGGGACCAGGGATGAGTTGTTGCCTAGGAAAGAATCAGACAAAAGAGGGGAAATCCCCCAACGGATTAATGGTCAGAGGAAGAAATTTAAGAAGGATTCCTCCCCCCCACCTGACAATTCTTCAGATAATTAAAAGTAGCAACCGGAAGTTTGGACCTTCAAACATGCAAGAGTTTGTTAATGTAGCCTTACATTAAAATTAACTCATCCAGTCAGATTTTCTGTCTTGTTCATCTGGGGGTGGGGAAAGTGGGGACGACTGACAGATTCCCATATTAGGTCTAACATGTAAATCTGTACAACCTTCGGCGATGACATGCCACCTTCCTGTTTCAGCCTAAAGCTGGGAAATAGGCTTAGTGATTTCCTGTCTCCAATTTTGTACAATTTAATAGGTTTCCAACCTGAAGACTAATACTAATCCTTTGCAGCCATTCTGATTATCAGCAGCAATGGAATAATCTCACCCCCAGAACACTGTGTTAAGATTTTAATAAAGTAAACCCTTGTCCTAAAAATTAATCCAGGATCAGAGCAGATTTTAAGCTTATATACAAGAGGACAAAATGCCTTTGGTAGTGAGGCAATATAACTAAGAAAAGTTAGTGTTCACGGAGAACATCTGGTTCCTAACTATATAAGGGGGGGGGGTTCATTGTATTCACCCATTTCTTTCCCTCCCACTGAAATGGATGGGAATAATGCTATTTTGTTTAGCTATATTCCGAGAGGAAGCTTTTAGAAGCATGAATTATAAGAAGGCCTAGAAGGTTGCAATCTCTGACTGCAATTTAGTCAAAGATAAGTGGTTTGAAAGTTCATTGATTTCACAAGGGGGGAAACCGTATCTCTCCCAGTGAAATCAATGAGACCAAAATCATTCCTGCTTTTCATAAGCTTTATATTTTGCTTCGGCTGTATAGAAAAGCACCTGAAAACAGATGGCAGATACTGGAATCATGGAGATGTCAAGTGACATAATAAATGTGGTTCCACTCAAATTGCTTTGGGGAGGTAAAAAACAGCAACAAAAAGCCATTTGCAATTTCATTCCTCTATGCTGAAGATGCTCTGTTTCTGACAATGGAGTTGCAGCTATATGATCCATGGAGGAATCACACGGCGAAATCCACCATCACCCCGCCCATCCCTTTCTCCCGGGCCATCTGAGTAAATGTCTTAAACCTTTCACACGCTTTTCCCAGTACATCTGCATTTAATAAACTTTCCTATTTGTCACAGTTTGATGTATGTTTTGTATAAAAGTTACATTTAACCTTTCTTTTGTGGAGCATGGAATGGAGGAAACCTACAATGTTTCAACAGCAACGGCTGGGTTTTTGAGTGAGTACCAGATGCCTTCAGCAATGCTCTACAACGTTCATTGTTTAATAGCTTAAATTTGTGGCCCTTTAAAGGTCAGGAAGGAAGAGGAAAAACATTTATTCCTTTTAAAGTCTTGGGTAGCTGGATAGCTATTTTTTTGTTACCTTCTTGTTTAAAAGAAAATGAGCTTGATGATGTTTGTAACTAGCAAAATATTCAATTGTACAAAGTGGCAGAGATTAATTCTGGGGTTTTATTATGAAGTAGTTTATAATTCCATTGGTGTGGGTTTTTTTTAAGGAAAGTAGCTTTAAACATGCACAACTTTAAATTTCTGATGCTGTATTTCTGTCCAGGCTTATTCGTATGAATTTACAGAGAATCATAACTTATTTTTTATACATGTCCATATTCAGATATACTGGTATATTTCCCAGTATATCTGAAATAGTAAAGGGTCTCTTGCTTGAGCAGGGGGTTGGACTAGAAGACCTTCAAGGTCCCTTCCAACTCTTGTTATTCTGCTACAGTTCATGTATAGATATAATAACATAGACATACACAGAGACATATGGACAGTTTGTAGAGATGTGAAAAATTGAAAGGTCACTGTCACAAATGACATATGATCATTTAGTATGTGTTTTGGGATTGTGTGTACACATATATTCCTTGATTTATGGGAAAAAATAAATGTTAAAGATGTTAAATGTAACCCTGATATATGTATGTATGTATGTATGTATGTATGTATGTATGTATGTATGTATGTATGTATGTACGTACGTACGTATTTTTATTGATCAAATTTAGAGACTATCCATCTCACTCACAGAGTAATTCTGAACAGTGTACAATTATATATCAAAGTTTTGGAATTTGACTGTCAGAAATTCTGCTTCTATTGAGCATGTGAGTGGCAAAAGGAATTGTAATAATTATTAATTGAAAAAAAAAACTGTAAAAGTGACATTATTCCAGATGTCAAGGAATGGTTTTTGAAAAAATGTGATCTATACATTTTGGCAAAGGTATTTTCTACCAATCGAAGGATGTAGCACCATGCATTATTATGGCAGAGATTATATGGTATCTTATAATAATATCTTGCATTATTTATATTATAGTGGTGAATTGATAGGTAAACCAAGTGACTATTGATGAATTAAAAATATCAGATTTTTTCTTTTTGATTTCTAATTTTTTTCAGCTTTTTTCCTAAGATTAAAAATTGTTTTGTTACAAAAAATAAATAAACTAAAAAAACACAGAAAAGAATTCAAAGTTTTGCTTCTTGGGGAAGCAAGATCAGCAGTGTGAATTCTTTCCTTCCTGGCATTTTATCAATTTCATACCTCTTGGAAAATCTGGTCTAGTCAACTTCATTTTTTAAAAAAATGGGCAATGCTAGAAGACATGCTTTCCTCTTTCTTATATACTGTTCAGTGGTGGGATTCAAATTTTTTTACTACCAGTTCTGTGGGTGTGGCTTTGTGGGTGTGACATGGCTTTGTGGGCATGGCTTTGTGGCCATGGCAGGGGAAGGATACTGCAAAATCCCCATTCCCTCCCCACCCCACTAACCTGCCTTCCAGCTCTGTTCTCCTGTTCAGGGCAACAAAAGAAGATCAGCTGGGAGGCTGGGAGACAGCGAGTGCAGGGTCAGCCTATTTGCCAATTCTCTGCAAAATTTCCATTACTGGTTCTCCAGAACCTGTCAAAACTGGCTGAATACCACCTCTGATACAGTTGCATGATATTTAGCCATGTACTGATGCTCTGATTACCTAAAAGCAGGGGAAATAGGGTTATGTGAATGCCATGGAGCATTTATCCCCCTTTATATGAATGTGACATTCATATAATGAAATAACTGAGACTCAAGAAGCACCATGAAAGATGGATCAGTGACGGCATAAACTGTCACAAAATTGAAAGGATTCACTTCAGCAAGAGGTATAGCAAAAGTACTTAGACTTATATACCACTTCACAGTGCTTTCCAGCCCTCTCTAAGTGGTTTACAAAGTCAGCATGTTGTCCACAACAATCTGGGTCCACATTTTACTGATTTTGGAAGGATGGATGGCTGAGTCAACCTTGAGCCAGTCAAGATCGAACTGCTGGCAGTCGGCAGAATTAGCCTGCAATACTGCATTCTCACCACTGTGCCACCATCGCTCAGTACTACTCCACCACTGAATATTCACTTTGTTCTGCCTCTGTTCCATACTGTATTATGTCCCTGACTCATTTGCCTAGATTTTCCTTAGATGAAGAGTTGAGAGATTAAACAAACAAAGAAACAAAGAAATGTTTGTTTTGATATACCTCGTGCTTGCATCCTTGGAAAATTATTTCCTTTTCAAAATAAAACTGCGGGAAAAAGTCCTTGCATAATCCAATGAAACTGTGATCAAACCACTGTCCTCAGATTGCCAGTTGATTATCCACAAACTCATATATGGTAGGCAAATGATTTTTATTGTTGAAAATGTATGGGATACACCTGTCCATGTCAAAACTTAAATAACTTTTAACACATGCCAGATTTTATAAAGAATTGACCAAGCATGGGACTCATACCACTTTTTAAAAAGTTTTGCCCTTCTTTCTTTCCTTCACCAAATTTGCTCATCATAACTCCAGAGTTTATTTATAGTTGTATTTATTTGTAAAGCTCGTATTCCATTACATCATTAAAAATAATCCCTTAATGGAAGGGATTAAAAAGAATTCTACTGTTGTGGTCCAAACTGACTCATGGTGGAACAATACTAGCTGAAACAAAGTGTTGCTAATGCTCAGCCATCATTGGGAACAAACTGTTCTGAGAACAACAGGAAGATCCAACATTACATGGTGACACGGCGATTCCAGGAAGTATTAGGAAGAAGCTTCTGTTCTCCAAAGAGGCCAAGCAGCTGAGAGCATGTTGGGGTTTAGAATATTAGGAAGAAAAGAACAACCCTATAAAGTTCTTAAGACAAGCAGAACTCCCATATAATCATTGGGTCCTATCTGATTTTCCTGCAGATTTTTAATTAAAAAGTCAGCTTTTTTTATCCAGTAAAGAACACAATTCAATAGAAACCTGTTGTGACTCAGCAGCAGTTTGCTGTGAGTTGCATCGGGATGCAGGAATAATGAGCAGCTGTTGCTCGTTAGGGTCGTCTTCTGCAGATAAAAGACAGGTGGTGCCACGCCTTAGTTGCAGAAGTCAACGTGCGTGGTTCATCGTTCGTCGTTCGTGGTTCATCGTGGTTTGTTCGTGAGTTCAGTTTCGTGATTTAAAGAGGCACTTGGATAAGTAATTTGCTTTCTGTAAACCTGGTGTGCTGTAAGAGTTTTTTGTTTTTGCATTTGCTGTGTAACTTTTTGCCAGAGACTTTATCTACATTTATTTTTGGGCTCGCAGCCAGCTTGAGCCAGGACTGATAAAGATATTTCCTTTGAAGTTCTGTCTGACTGTCATTTGTGAACGAGCGAAGAGGGGAGGGTCAGAACAGAAACCCCACTTCATCTGTATAACAAATACAGCCAGTGCACAACTAAAACAAACCCCTAAAAAGTGAGCAGATTAAAACACCTCCAAAGTCACTCCAATAAATCATGATAAGCC
Source organism: Thamnophis sirtalis (assembly GCF_051295495.1). Taxonomy (NCBI): domain Eukaryota; kingdom Metazoa; phylum Chordata; class Lepidosauria; order Squamata; family Natricidae; genus Thamnophis; species Thamnophis sirtalis. The sequence continues at coordinate 17,178,445 of NW_028261381.1, forward strand.
TACTTTATTTTTACTTTATTTTTACCAAAAGCTGCTCAGAATGAAAAGCCTATCTAATTAAGAGCATATTTTCTATGGGTAGGAATGACAATAGACCTAGCCAAGTGTGTCCTCCCTTGGCACAACCACCCCAAAGACCCTGCCTTTCAATCCATCCAATCTACGGTTAGACCAGTAGTGTGCATCTCCCAACAATATTCAGGTCTGAGCAGGTCCATGTGGTCATTCAAGGACAGCCTTACCATTGAAAAGACATTTTATACAAGATGTTCTGGAACAAATCAGCTGGGAAATGAAACAGCAATGTTAAATCCAAGGCAATTACAGGGAAAATGCAAACAAGAGCAAAACATGATGAACATACACAATGATTACTGCTGAAACTGGGGCAGACATTAGGAAATGTTAATAAAGTGTTACAAGTAATGAGGTGATAGTTTATTATGAACTAGGATATCCCAGAAACAATAAGCTAACCATAGAAGTAAATATCAGCCACTGAAACTTTTATTATTAGCGTCAGTATTAAATTTTGCAAGTACCTAGATTGTCATACTTGATCAGCGTAATAGCAAGAGCACTTAATCTTTATAGTACTCTCTGGGTGGTTTACAATGCCAGCATATTGCCTTCAACAATCTGGGTCCTCGCTTTATGGACCTTGGAAGGATGGAAGACAGTCAACCTTGAGTCAGTCAGAATCAAACTCCTGGCTGTGTGCAGAGTCAGCCTGCAATATTGCAATTTAACCATTGCACCATCATGGCTCCTAGTATATATGCAGATCCAAGCAGTATAGTCTCTTGTAGTGGGAAAGATGGAAATTTTATCAATGCACATGTTCTCTGATTACCATTCAAGCTTTTATATATATATATATATGGCATCCAGTGTGACCACCAAGGTCAATTTATGCCATAATCTTTCAATTTTGATTTTCAGATGTTGGTTGTGGTTTTCTCCACATTTTTTGGTCTCATATTTTATTATCCCATTGTATTATTAATATTATAAACCTCATCAACATTATCCATCTGCTATTATTGTTTAAAGCAGAGAATGTTTCTTTTCTAAAATAACTTTAGAAAAGATTAGTCTTCTTAGGCACTTTCCCATAAAATAGCATCCTGAAAGTACAATCAAGTACACGGTTTGAGACTGGAAGTTTCCTGCCAAACAAGGTCAAACATAATATAGCTATTACTATCATCTCAGGTAGAAAATGTCTTAACAAGAGTAGTTTAGCACTTGAGAGAAGTGTCAGCAATAGCTTAAACAGGAAGAACGCTTATTACCAAGACAGCTGGTGAAGAAGTCAAACATTTCAATCCAACTTTTGCATCTCTCCAAAAATCTAGGAATTTGATAACAATTCTGAATGCTTGGACAGGATTTTCTCTAGAGCAGCATTTAATTCATCCAGTTGTGTGGGTTAAGAGTGTCATACAAATTTCCCAACTGTCACTCAATATATGGTTTTATTATAGCTGTGTTGTTCTGGCGGTTAATAAGTAGGAGTCGGGAATTCTGTGAGCAGGAGGACATGAAAATAGAACTTTTGTTGAGCCATTTGCCTGAACATGGGGTTAAACAAGCCTGCCTCCATGGGAAGTGAAGACCAGATCATTTTTTCAGTCTACCACAGACTTTGCCTAGTTCTACCCCAAAGGAGCCTGTTTTGTCATTGAGAATGCAGATAAAGCAATTTTTTAGACGTGTTCCATTGGTAGGAATGTTTCCTGGGGAAGATTGATGGATTCCCTTTGTAACTATTGTAATTATGCTGTGGATAGTTAGGAAGGGCTTTTCTGGAAGCCATTAGGAGGAATGCTTCATGAAGCATCTCTCTGAACTATCTGCATAGAGCAGGGGTCAGCAACCCACAGCTCTGGAGCTGCATGTGGCTCTTTCATTCTTCTGTTGTGGCTCCCTCTTGCTGGTCGGCACCACAATTTTCAGAGGACCTTCCAGTTTGGGGGGGGAACATGGTGCGCCAGGAGGAGACTCTGTGGCAAGGGGCGGATTTTCCGATCGGTTCCACAATTGATAGAGCTTTCAGTTAGGACAGGTAGAGGAAAAAGGATGCCACACTAGGAGGAAATTCTATGGTGGAGGAACCGGACTTCTAGTCAGCTCCAGAATTGAATGGGTGGGGGGCTTCCAGTTAGGACCTTTGTGGCTCCTGGTGTTTCCTTTTCTGTGGGTTCAAATGTCTCATTCAGTGTTTAAAATTGCTGACCCCTGGCATAGAGTATCGTGATTGAAGTCTCTTTCAAAACCTTGGTGGTTATTTTCCAGTCTTCCAAGCATGAATGTGCATATCCATAACAGACATCTTTATAGGATTGCTGATAAAGTAAACCAATCAAACTTTCACAAGACACAGCTGCTTCTGCTATGAGCAGCAGAGAATGGGTTTGAATTGCAGGTTCTAAATTGCTATGGCAAAAAGTGTGTTTCCACAATTCCATCTGGTGAACCAGATAGCAAAGAGTCAGTGGTTATATTTGTTCCTATCTTGTCTTGACCACTGGTCACACTGTACATAAAATTACCCTTGTTTTGAAGTTGCAACAGGAACGATATTTGGCAATTAGGCTACTAACAATGAAAGAAAGAAAGTGAATCCACACAGAAAGGAGACAAACCAAAGATAGTTGCCCTACTTGAAGATCTCTCAGTAACTATTTCTACAAGACATGGCTGTATACTTCTATTGGCATCTCATTATCCATCCCCGCCTGAGTAGCTTGAAGATAGTTTTAAGTGCTCCACTCTGAAACTGCTGTTTCCTTTCTTATCCTAGCTCCAGACATTGTATACTGCCAGTGTAGGAACATTAATGTGCATGGGTGAAATGCAGTGGTAAGTTTCAAAAATTGTTCCAACCTACTCTGTGGGTGTGGCCTCCTTTGTGGGAGTGGCTTGCCACCCATGTGACCGGATGGGAGTGGCTTGCCACCCATGTGACCGGATATGAAGATGCCGACGACACTTGTCAGAACCACCTTAAATTACCTCACACACAGCACTGGCATGCATAAGAATATGAGGTAAACTTGTTTTTTTAAGGCATCTTTTGTTTGCGTTAAAACAACTTCAACACACATAATGTTCTGATTGCACATAAACGCAGTAGTCATCCTTACCATTCACAGAGGCACTGAGTTTTATAAATATGAGCATGACAGTGTAGAATAATCATATCCAAGGACCAGTGGTGGGTTTCAAAAATTTTTGGAACCTCTTCTGTAGGTGTGGCCTGCTTTCCGGGTCCACTGGTGGAACCTCTTCTAACCAGTTCGGTAGATTTGACGAACCGGTTCTACCGAATAGGTCTGAACTGGTAGGAGCCCACCTCTGGAGAAATGGCCTGAAATGACATATTCTGAAGATTTGAGGTTAAAATTGATCCTGCCAGTTTTTTGAGGTCCCATTCCATTTGGTCCTGACCTGTTCTTCCAGCCTCAGAGCTCTTTAGGCAGGAAGGACAATTGGAATTTTAAAAAAAGTTTAAAAAGAGGGAGGGTTAAACATTTGTTAAGCTGACCTTCAAAATACAAATGTCAGATGGCTTGGAAGCCATCTTTTCCTTTGGGCCTTAAGCCAGCCACACATTCTACTGTGGGAAACTGGGAGTGGGGATTGTATGGAGCATGGGAGATCTGCAGTCAAAATAATATTCTTTCTTAGAGAGTCAAGGTCATTTTGCCCCTGCACCTGGACTGACGTGGATGGGAGGAATCTTCCTTTGTGGCAGGGACCGTTTGGACCATGTGATGGACTTGTAGGTGATGGGGCAGGGTCTTGAACTTTCAACTGGGTGGGGAAAACCTGGAAGCTTTCAGATTTGGGTTTTCCCAGATGTTCCAACACAGCTTTTCTAATAAATTGGAGTTTTGAGGAATCTGTAGCTTTGGATTCTTATTTTATTGAGGATGTTATTTGACAACAAAGCCCTTAAATTAACCAGTCTATCCTTGGTTTATCTCTGACTTTTGAACATAAAAGGTTTTTTTTCCCCCCAAAGATCTGTTTCCATTTTAACTCTATTTGGGATCCATTTTTTTCAATTTTGTTTTTCATTTTTATACAAAAAGTTTCTTTTTTTTAGCAATTAGCAGTCTTGAAAGTAAAACTCCCCTAATTGCTGTGGAGGAAACAGGTTTCAGAAAGGTTCCTACACTGGACAAAGAAGCTTCCCATGTTGGTTACCTGTTGTGGCCCGGCAGGAGCCGTTGGAACTGCCGCCAGACTCCGATAGCGAGTGGTCTTATGAGTCGGCCTTGGAGGAGGTGGAGGACCCTGGACAGGGTGTCGACTCCAAGCAGGGCGAGGAGAGACTGGTTGGCCACCAGGTCACTGCAGAGCATTGGATCAGAGGGAATGTTCAGGAAAACAATTGGAAGTTGTTTCAGGATGCATGCAGGCACAGGGCTACTTGGCGTAAAAAACAACGGAGTAACTACAGGAGGTGATTACGAGCAGCTGATGCTGATTAAGATCATCTCCTGATTATAAAAGGGACTGTTTGTGCCACACCCTGGTGGCAGGAGTCAACTTTCTCGTTCACGTTCATGATTCAGAGAAACCAACTTGGATAAGTGGTTTGCTGTGAGAAGCTTGTTTAATTGCTGCCAGAGAGCTTATCTCTTTGTTTATTTTGGGCTTGCAGCCAACAAGAGTCTGGAATGATTAAAACATTCTTTTGTATGTCTGTTTTGGCTTTCGTTCCTGGACGGAGAAGGGGTGGGTCAGAACATTTACCCATCCATGAAGTATAGGTTTTTAGTCTGAGATTGGAATCCTATACAGCAGGGGTTCCCAACCCTGGGGCCCTGGACTGGCACCAGATGGTGGCATGCCAGCAAACAAGCGAAGCCCCATCTGAGGGATGCAAGCGGCACATGAAACCACACCCTCTCCAGTCTATGGAAAAACCTCTCTCCACAGAACGGGTCCCTGATGCCCCAAAGATTGAGAGCTGCTGCTACAAATATTAACATACAATGGATTAGATCCTGTTAATCTCAACAACCCAACTATTCAGATGTATTTATTCATATATAAATGAATAGCATACACACACACACACACACACACACACACATACACACACACACATACACATAAATATACATAAATATACATATGTAAATACCGCAATTATTTATAGCAGACATTTCTATACCATCCTTATTAAGTATTCCCAGAGCAACTGAGATAATTAGAAGAAAATACAAATCTTAACAATCATAAACATGCTCTGCAAATGCTTTTGAAAAAAGGCTGCCATAATAGCACTGTAACAAATAAGAATTGAAAAATAAAAGCTTCCAGTAAATGCCATCCCACATATTCCACCGGTATTACTACTACTAATACAAAATGCACTTTTATCATACTAAAACCTATAAAAAAACCATGGGAAGTGGGGGGGGGGAGGATCAAACAAACAAAACATCTCATCTCTACATTTAGTCCAGAATGGTTTCTTGCCATTTCCTTAGCTGTTGTATTTGGCTCTTAGAGTAAAAGTGATGAAGTATAACTTATGTTAATTGCAAGATTGAATGGCAACTCAGTTCAGTCTTGTGAATAGGATCAGGTTTAATTTTTGGCTTAGTTTCACAATTAGTTTACATTTTAGTTTTTGATTCAGTTTTAATCGTTTTAGTCATTTTTATTTTTTGTTTTTGATTAATATTAGAGAAATAATAGGATCTCTAAAAGAACATAGGACATGCCTTATTGGTGAATGACATTGTGATGTTGGTTGCCTTGTAAACATGCCAGAGGAATGCATATTTGATAAGGTAAAGGTAAAGGTTCTCCTTGCACATATGTGCTAGTTGTTCTCGAGTCTAGGGGGTGATGCTCATCTCCATTTCAAAGCCGCACAGCCAGCGCTGTCCAAAGACGTCTCCGTGGTCATGTGGCCGGCATGACTAAATGCCGAAGGTGCACAGAATGCTGTTACCTTCCCACCAAAGGTGGTTCCTATTTTTCTACTTGCAGTTTTTATGCTTTTGAACTGCTAGGTTGGCAGAAGCTGGGACAAGTAATGGGAGCTCACTCCATTACGCAGCACTAGGGATTCGAACTGCCGAACTGCCAGCCTTTCTGATCGACGAGCTCTGCATCTTAGCCACTTAGCCATGCGTCCCCCCATATTTGATAGGAAACACAAAATTGAATGCAAAAATCCACATGGCCATTAGATGGACATGAAGAGTTAGGGTTTTCTGTATAGGTAGTCCTTGACTTACAACAATTCATTTAGTTATAACCCTACTGGAAAAAAATAGTTGTTTTTCACATGATGGTTGCAGCATTGCCCTGGTCACATGATCAAGATTCAGATACTTGTCAAGTGATTCATATTTATGACAGTTGCAGGAGTCAAGTGATCTGCTTTTGCAACTTTCTGACAAGCAAAGTCAATGGGGAATCCAGATTCACTTAACAACCATGTTACTAACATAACTAATGCAATGGTTCGCTTAATAACTGTGGCAAGAAAAGTCATAAATTTAATGTTAAATTTATTAAATGTATTAAGAAGTCAGCAAGCTGCTAAAAGCCACTATTTATCATTGTTACTGAATATGAAATAAAAATATATTTAAACATTTAAATATATTCAATGTTTAGTTCCAACACAATCTGTCAGTGTTTTGCCAACCTAGCACATTGTTTGGGTTCAGTTTCAAAGAAATCAGTCAGGTCTACTTCAGGCAAATCCCAAGGGACCCAGGTTTGCAAAATCTTTTGCTTCCAGAGATCTCTTGTACATTGATTATAAGTATTATATAAAGCAGATTAAACATGAAAAAGCAGCTAATGAACGTTGGCAGCTGCTGCTATGTGTCTTGACCTTATCTGGAAGTATGTGTTATATAATCTTGTAAGAATAACTTAGCAGAGGGATGTAGAAGGAATATCAGATAGATTGCGGATAGTGGAATACCTTCTGATATCTTCTCAGTCTAGCTACTCAGGCAAAAATTGACATCTTTTAGATGCTCAGGAATTGACAGTTCTGATATTTCCAGCATAGCTAGGAATTCTGTGAGTTCCACTTACAGCATATTTAGGAGTCTCCTGTTGTAAGGTTGTGCTACTATAGCAATGAAGTAGACGCATGTAGAAAGGCATGGTAGGGCTTCACACAAATGTTGGCTTTGATCTTTTGAGATCAATTCACTTGTGACAAGAACCTACATCTTTTCTTGTATTCCTTGTAACTTAAATTTTCATGGGATAGATCCAGGTTTCACATATATCGTAACTCTCCCATATTTGAATACATTACCAATGACTATGGGAACAGAAGTACAGATAATCTGCTTCTGTGCTATCATAGGTAAGGTAAAGATATAGGTTCTCCTCGCACATATGTGCTAGTCATTCCCGACTCTAGGTGGCGGTGCTCATCTCTGTTTCAAAGAGTTAGCGCTGTCCGAAGACGTCTCTGTGGTCATGTGGCCGACATGACTAAACTCCAAAGGTGTATGGAATGTTGTTATCTTCCCACCAAATGTGGTTCCTATTTTCCTACTTGCATTTTTTACATGCTTTCGAACTGCTAAGTTGGCAGAAGCTAGGAGAAGTAGCGGGAGCTCACTCCGTTACACAGCGCTAGGGATGTGAGCCACCAAACTGCTGACTTTTCTGATTAACAAGCTCAGCGTCTTAGCCACTGAGCCACCACATCCCTTCATAGGATCTATGTAAGCTATCATAGAAAACTTTCATAGTAAATCTGGAACCCTCTCTTTCATGAAACTGGGGTACAGTAGAGCTTGTGTCCAAATACACTATGCATAGTATTAAATGTTTAATTTCACTTAGTAATAAATGATATTTAAACTCAATATGTAGTATGACAACAGAAAATCCTTCTTTTCTGTTCCCCTTGCACATTTAAGATAAGAAAGAAGATAGGAAGTGAAAAAGTCTATACTATTTAACATGACTTTGCCTGATTGTGCCTTTGAGTTACTAGTTTGTCATTGCCCTTTTCTCGGGATTGAGAGAGAGTGACTGGCCCAAGGTCATCCAGCTGGCTTCATGCCTAAGGTGGTACTAAAACTCAGTCTCCAAGTTTCTCACCTGGTGCTCTAAACATCCCACCGAACTGGCTCTTACTCAGAATTGGGGGAAGGGGGGATGACTTCAAAGTTGATTCCTGGCAACTGCCTACATATTTCATGACAAGACTTTTTGGATGTGGTTTGCCATTGCCTTTTTCCTAGGACTGAGAAAGAATTGACTGACTCAAAGCCACACAGCTGGTTTCATGCCCAAAATGGGGTTAGAACTCAGAGTCTCCTAGTTTCTAGCCTGATGCCTCAACCCAGGGATGTCAAATTCATGTTGTCATGGTGGCATCACATGACATATTGGGATTTCCCCCCCTTTGCTAAACTGAGCATGGGCATGGGCAGTGTGTGACACATCCAGCCAACGCCCCGGGAGTTTGACAGCCCTGCCTTAACCACTACACTAAATTGGATCTCCTATTTTAGCCCAGCAGCTCCCTTCCAATTATAACACATTTTGAAAGAAGGAAGAATTTGACCCTTAATAGATGTAGAAGTGGGAGAGTTGACCAGAAGTTCTCCAGCTGGACAAAGGAGAGGGTGTGAGCTCTGAAGAGTCTCACATGAACTCTGTCTGACAAACCAATTCCAAGATCTTTTTTGGATCAGAAACCCCCTGTGGGGGGGGGGGGTGAAGAAGGGGCAGCATCTCAATAGACCCAGAGGGGGTGCAACAGGTCCCTCATAGATCAGAGATTTGCTCTCTGAATTGGAGTTGGGGCGACAGCATGGAAACATGGCTGCACAAGAACCTGACTTCAGGCCAAAGGAACTGAGCAATAGTGTGTAGGAGATGAGATGAAAGCCTGGTAAGAAGATCTAATTAACCCACAGTCATAAATCAGAATTTGGAAAAGGTAAAGAACTTTGAGAGTATAAATAATATTGATGGACAGGTCTGGATTTTGGCAAAAAGAAAGAAAGAAGCCCAGAAAGAGCCATTTGCTTGAAACAATTTGGACAAAAAAGAGAAAGTAGAAAAGTAACAAACCCACTCAAATACAAACTCTAAATTTGGTTTTGGATTTGAAAAGATTGTGTTTTTAAAAGAGACTATGATATTGAAATGGAAACGAAACATACCGAGGAGATTTGCTTTGTTCGAGTTTCTTCTAACTAACATATCTTAAGCAACTCCAATTAATGAGAGGTGGAATGTAACAAGGGGGGGGGGAATCAAGAAAAAAGCACTATTTTCTCACTGACACCTAATCTTGCCAGTGCGGCGAATGGAATGCGAAACTCTGAGCAGGAAGATTTAATTAACCAATTGCCATAAATCAGAATTTGGAAAAGCAGGAGGTGAAGAGAAATATACCGGAGTTTGGCTATATGAAAGTTTGTTCCAATTAATATATTTTCAGCAACTATAACCAATGAGAGGTGGAAGATAAAAAGGGGGAAAATAATAAAATCAAGAACCTGGAAAATACAAAGTTTTTTTTTTTGCAAAAGATCAAGATGGCTCTCACGTCTCTTCCTCTTCACATTAGCTGAATTAGCTACTGTATTTTCCAGAGTATAAGACATACCAGAGTATACGATGCACCAAGGTTTTGAAGAGACAAATAAAAAAAAGGTTTTGCACTCTGCAAACCTCTCAAAAACGGCCCGTTTCCCCCAAAAAAATGCATGAATAGCCTTTAGGGGGCTTGCAAAGTGCTCTGTGGGGGGCAAAAGCGAGCAAAAAATGGCCCATTTTTCACAAAAATGGACCATTTTCATTTTAAAAAGGGCATGGATAGCCTTTAGGAAGCTTATAGAGTGCTCCTGGGGGCTGGGGGGAAAAGTGAGCAAAAAAATTCATTGGGTTTAAAAGTGGTATAGGGAAAATTGAAAAGGGGGAATATGTCCCAACAAAAGGAAATAAAAAGCAGACAAAAGATCTCACTGAGTTTGACAGTTGCATAGGGAAAACTGAAGAGGGGGTTATGCCCCAACAAAGGGAAATGCAAAAGATTTCACTGGGTTTGACAGTGGCTTGGAGAAAATTGAAGATGGTGGACATGTCAAAACAAAGAAAAGGGAGAAGACAGGAATAGAGAAGTGGGACAAAAGACTTAGTAGGAAAAAAAATCAGACAATTAGAAATTGTTATATGGGGAAATACAAAGCAGAGGTATGTGATTCACTTTTATACATGACAATTAAACTGAGTTGCTAATTGATTGAATATGACAGTGGAAGGACAATTAAGTATGAGTTAAAATATATGAAATGTGGACACATATAGAACTCCTAAGAAGATGAACAAAATGAGATGTGTACCACTTTTTATTCTATATAGTAGATTAAGGGAATTGTAATGAACATTGAACAGTAAGGATTGTTATTTAAACACAATTAAGGGAAACCTAAGCCAAGATATGGAAAAATGGAGAGGGAACATGAAATATACTTACAAGGGGAAATTATTGAGATTATAAAGACAGAATTACAAATTTGGGTCGTATAAGGATGCATAATTATATAAATATAATGATGAGAATAGCTGGGAATTGTAAACAGGTGTACATCTCAGCCAAAAATAGGCTGGGGGGTTTACAAATACAATTACTATATATGTATACTTTTTTCTCTTTTAAAAAGGAGGAAGATATATGTTAAAATTAAATATGTATATGGATAAGGAATTATAAATACCATCAACATAAAATGGAGCTTGCTCAGAGGCTGAAATACACCAAGAAAATGAGATGAAGAGTGTGAAGTAGAGGAGAGGAGAGAGGTAAGGGAAGAAGAGAGGGAGTGGAGATAGGGCAGGGGGGAGAGGAGGAGAGAAAGAAGGAGTGGAAAGAGGAGAGAGAAGAAGGAGAGAGGAAGGGAAGTAAAGCAGAGAAGGATGACAGAGGGAAGAAAGGAGGTAGGGAGGAGGAGGAGAGAGGGAGAAGAAAGTAATGAGTAAGGTACAAATAAGGTGTATGGAGAGCAGAAGAGCCAATAATTGTTTTTGGGAGTTGATAGTAAGACGAATTGATGTAAACATTTAATAATATAATACAATGTTGGTTATGTAATAGTATACATGTGGTTATATGTTATGAAAATGAAAAAATAAAACACTTTATATATATATATATATATATATATATATATATATATATATATATATATATATATATATATATATATATATATATATATATATATATATATATATATATATATATATATATATATATATATATATATATATATAAAGATGTAGAAGTGTCACTGGATGCCTTTATTAGTACAGATCCCATGGTCACCCATGGGATGACCATTTGGGGGGGGGGGTAGTTATATTGTGGGATGTGGGATGGCTATATTGCCAGGATTAAGCAATTAGCACATCATTACATTGCCAGAGCCAATCATTCCTAAAGGCAATTTTGTCCATCCACAAAGATGAAAGAGAATTGCTAAAGGAAGAAATTATTTGAATTGACTAATAGAATACAATTTTAGGAATATCATTGTACTATTAGCAAAACAAAAAAAATGAAAAAAAGCCAAGCAACATTAAAAGCTGGGTGGGAGGAGATTTTGTTTGCAGAAGACATCTTTCTGACAATTGGCAGATTAATAGCATTTATATGATTGCTACATCACAGCCCAGAGCCAAGAATGTGCCATAAAATAGCAATGACATTTCTCAAACCTGGCAACGTTCAGGAAAACATTTTAACAGTAACTCAGTGCAGGGAAGTAGGAAGTATGTCGTGTTTCTGTATTTCCTTAGAGCATTGGTTTCAAAATGTACTCAAGACAACTGCGAGGTGTGAAGAGAGCAGGTGGAGTTCCTTGAAGCAGTTCACCATTTCACAGCTTCACCACGCTCATTTGTATCCCACCAGAGTGCATTTTAGAAACAATAACATTACATTAAGACTCATTCAATGGTCTGCGTAGAATTCTTTTTTTTTTTTTTTCTGGTAGAAATTGTCATGAAATTTCGGAATTACTATATTTCAGTCATTACACCTCTTCTGACCTTATTGGGCCCTTTCTCACTAAAATGGGATTATTACCGTACTTTTGAAACATGATTTGTCTCAAGTATGTTTTGTCATATTTTGGTAAAGGCAGAAGTAGCCATTTTTTTTAAAGGATAAGATATCCATTCCTCGCTATCCAATCACCTAAAATAATTTAAATGCTAAATTAAGATTGAGAGATGAGGGGGAAATGAATACCATTGAACTACATTTCCCAGAAGCCTTGGTCAATATAACAGAACAAAATACCAGTTGGAAAGGAGTTTGGAGGTCTTCTAGTGCAACCTCCTGCTCAGATAGGAAACCCTATACTATTTCAGACAAGTTGTTATCCGATCTCTTCTTAAAAACCTCCAACTTCTGGAGGCAAGTTGTTCCACTGATTAATTGTTCTAATGGTCAGGAAATTTCTCCTTAATTCTAGGTTGCTTCTCTCCTGGATTAGTTTCCATCCATTGTTTCTTGTCCTGCCTTCTGGTGCTTTGGAGAAGAGGTTGACTCCCTCTTCGCTATGGCAGCCCCTTAGATATTGTAGCACTGCTATCATGTCTCTCCTAGTCCTTCTTTTCATTAAACTTCATTATACCCAATTCCTACAACCGTTCTTCATATATTTTAGCCTCTGGTTCCCTAATTATCTTTTTTGCTTGTTCTATGCAGTCTCAATATCTTTTTTATATTGTGGCAACCAAACTGGAAGCAGTATTCCAAGTGTGGTCTTACCAAAGCATTATAAAGTATTAACACTTCACTTGATCTTGATTCTTTCCCTTCGTCAATAGAGAAATAATGGGAAGAAGCAACTTTTAGTGGGCCAAAAAAATTCCTCTCTACTCTGTTTACTTCTGCTTTTAATAGGGGAAAATAAAATGCAGAAGGCAGAACCTGGATCAGATCTTCAAGGTGGGCAAAGAAAGAAGAGGAGTTAAAGTTGCAGCCCCATCTAGCATTGTGAAAAACAGAAGATGTGAAAAGAGTGAATCACCATGATAAATAAGAGAAGCAGATGCCATTGATAACAACACTACTTCTCGTTCAGCATCCCTTGTTTCTGCCATGTTGCAGCATGACAATTTTGTGATGACTTGCTGAGTAGCAGATGTCATTTGAATAATACAATGGCTTCGTGTACTAAACTGCAGGGGCTTGTCCAAGAATTTAGAATACCATGTTTTTTTACATACTCGACACTACCTGTTATTGGAACAAGAACATACATGATCATATGGACCATGCATCCTTGTCTTCAGAAAAAGCTAGGATTTGTATTGCAATTCTTCAGGCTTTGTGGAATCAATATTGCAAGATGTAAAGATCTGTGCTATACAGCCCTGAAAGTCTTACTGAACACCCCAGAGATTTCCCTAAGTGGTCACAATTGGAATTTTTCATATGAGGAAAGGGAGAAATTAATTAATACAACGTATTACACTCTGTGTAAGGCAGAATCCCAGTCCATAAATGTATGGGTTTTTTTTTTTAAATGGCCATTCCAAGAACTTTTTTCCACACACCCAGTGAAGTGCTGCCCTCCTATCTTTGACATTGCCACTTCAGAACCACTGCCCCCACAGTATGGTTCTTTTCCTCTGAACAAGAAGAAGTACAGTTGTTTCCTTGACCCAAAGAAAGTGGAGTTTCTTCTGCCAATGCCAAAGCACCAGTTCTTGTGAAAAGTTGAGAAGTAAGGGCAAGTCTTCAGGCTCAAACCTGGGTCGGTCACTGGGATGAATTGTATAGTCTTCCCCAAGTTTTTGGACTCATGCTGGAGCCCACCCTCAGGAAAGAGACACATTGTGGTGAGAGAGAAGGCCCTGAGGATGGATTCCAGCATGAATCCAGATGCTCAAAATACTGTGGTCACAGTGATTGACCCAGATTGGATCCTGCAATATTATCCTGGGACATGTATATTTGCCTTCACTATTAAGGGCATGTATAACAAAGGGAATGTATCAGCAGGTTGAAAAATCCATACTTGCTGGAGAACTACTGATAAGGAGTAGCAGCAGAGATCACCAGTAGGAATAGCAACTTTGTAGAATATCTTATGCAAGAGTGAGTGAGTGAGTGAGTGAGTGAGTGAGTGAGTGAGTGAGTGAGGAAGGAAGGAAGGAAGGAAGGAAGGAAGGAAGGAAGGAAGGAAGGAAGGAAGGAAGGAAGGAAGGAAGGAAATAATATGATTGTAAAATTTAAATTGGAACAGGACACTTAAGCCATTCATTCCAGCCCATGCTCAGTGAATGCAAATCATGCAAATTAAATCCCAAATTAAGTCTCAACAGATGTTGTTAGTTTCTTCTTCAGCACATCCATTGAAGGACTGCCAACCTTTTTAATTGATTCTATTGTTGATACTTGCTTCCTAAATTTGACCGTCTGCAACAATATATAAAATGCGTTCCAAAAAAAGAGAAAGGAATATAAGATTTTAAAACACATTAGCCAACTTTAATAAATACAGCATGTGATCCCAATTATATAATGTATCTGTCTAAACAGTGTAAGAAAGCATGTGAATAAGAGCACAGATCTCAACAGCAGCTAAATTTCATGAAAATGCAGAGATGGAATAAAACAGCTGCTTTTAATATATGTGCAATATTTGGATAATACAGTGTTAGTTACCATACTGCACTAATTTACCCCATTTCCTCTCCATAATTGATTATTACTATGAAGAAATAATAATTATTATTCCATTTTGTAATTCAGCTTTTATAAATTGCTGGCTAGTTACACGGTTTAAAAATGTCCAAACAGCACACATTATAACAATAATGAGGAGTTATATAAAATATAACAAGTACATTTTTAATTATAATTGATATCAAGAGAAGAAAGGAACACCAAGTGCTTTTTCAACAGAGCACATATTCCCTTATGGAATAGTGACTATAATTTTAATGACTGTGATAATCTAGAAGAATATACAGACTGACTTTTTATCTACAAAACATTAATTTGTGAACCGTTTCCCGTGTCTGTCAGCTAAAATGTCATACTTGGCTAAACAGGATATCTAACATTTAGGAATAAAACCACATAAAATGAACTCTACAAATTGGAACTCTGAAAGGCTCAATGAGCTGTGAATTGGTCTATATGCCTTCTGTGTTCCTTTCAATTCTCTTATTGTAGATAATATGGAATACAATTCCACTACACCCACAACAATTTATTGAACGTGTATGCGGCTGACTTTAATGACTCTTGCAGCTCACAACGACTAAAGCCAAGAAAATCTATTTTTATGACAACTATTCAACATTTCTTTTGCTCTCTGTTCATTAACACACACATCTTAATGATATTATAAAATACAAATATGCAGCTTTGATTTTTAATAAACAGTTTTCAAAGACCTGGTCATAAATGGCTATCATAAGATATAACTACCAGACTTCTAATAATCGCTCCAGCTCATAGCAAATTGAAGCAAAAACAGGGCATTTTAGAAACCAATGGGCACATAGGGAATTTTAAGGTTATGTGCTTATTTTCACAAAATGGGTCTGAACTACTCATAAATTGGTTGCAAGTGTAGGTATGGCCAGTAGAGCTGTTGTAGATATTCATTTCAGTATCTGAGCAAAGTGTCCCTTCAAAATGATAGCAATAGCAATAGCAGTTAGACTTACATACCACTTCATAGGACTGAAAGCCCTCTCTAAGCAGTTTACAGAGTCAGCATATTGCCCCCAACAATCCGGGCCCTCATTTTACCCACCTCGGAGGGATGGAAGGCTGAGTCAACCTTGAGCCGGTGAGATTTGAACAGTCAAACTGCAGAACTGCAGTCAGCTGAAGTAGCCTGCAGTGCTGCACTCTAACCACTGCGCCACCTCGGCAAATCAATTTTCTATTCAGTATGCAAGTCCTTGTGGTTTTGGTTTTGGTTTTGTCAGGGAATTGCATAGCTGGTGTCTAAATGAAGTCAGAAATGCTGACACAAACTTGTAGTTTTATATAAATAAATTTATTTTACAGCTATACATAGAGCAAACTAGATAGTCAGGCAAACAGGAGTATCGCCAGGCAAATTGTAGACCACACGGAGGACACAAAAGAAAAAGGCGTGGAAAAAGGGAAACTCCCCCTCCACACCCACAGCAACCAATCACAGCACAGATTGATTCATGCAGGAGCTAGCATTATTCAACCAATCAGCTATAACTGTGCGTTCTGGTTCATTGCACATCCCCATTGTGCCAACTAGTAAATTTAAATAGCTTTGCTTTGCTTTGCTTCTTTTCATTCAACCACTATACAAGCTGGAATTGCCGAGCAAAATGCTAAATCCCCACTTGAATTCTTTATCAGGCTATAGCTTTTGTGCCCCTTTATTACATCAAAATGGTGTACGTCTGCAAGCTGAAGTTACCCGTTTAGACATGATCCCCTTATCTCTAATCATTAAACACTAATTCATAAAAGTGCATTTTCTTGGCTATCCTTTGTTACAGTTCATAGGCAAAGCCATGGCCAAATGATAGAAAGAAAGCTACAGGAGTCAGTAATTTATAATGAAACAGAGCCAGTTTAAGACCTGCTATGTTTAATTAACGCCAACAAAACGTGACAGGACAGCAGTAGAATTGAATATGATAGATACAGAGCAAATAATGACAGAAGCAGAAGGACATGATCATCCAGCCTTTCCAAGCAATTATGTAAATTTACATCCTCCAAAGTTCACTAGCTTCCCCAATCCTAGGGAGGTTTCCTTCTCCTAGGAAAATGAATTAGCAAAGCTCATTGGATACCAAAAGAGTACTTTGATTAATTACATCAACATTCCTCCATAGGAGAATTGCAGAGCATTGGAAAACCATTCACTATGATTAGAATCTAAAAATGTCAAACAAAATACTTCATTTCCTTCTTTTCCATGTTTGTAGAGTTCTCTTATGTGTAGAGTTTAGGAAGAAAAAAACCCACAAATCTTTTTTTTTCAAATCCTTATCCTTCTAGGTTCTCAGTTAATGGCAAAAATAAGAAAATAGATAAACAGTACAGTAGAAATGAGCAAACAATAGGTTTACAGATGCCTTAGAGATCATAGATTTCCAGTATATAATTAATTGATTGTGAATAACTGAATATATTACATTGTTTAAAAGCTTTAAAATCACTAAGCTCTAGCCAAACATAAATAACAGGAACCAGGGTCAGCACAATATAAATCACAACATGAAATTGTGAACTGCAATAAATTCTGTCTGTACTAAAAGTCCATTCTAATTTAGAAGTCTTCTAAATTAAAATATAGACTTTATGTAGAAAGAGACCCAAATATTAGATGTGGTAAAAATCTATGTATGGTTTTGAGATGCATTCTGAGTCAGATTTACTTTTGAAATATAAAGTTATTCTAGTCCAGTGGTCCCCAACCTTTGCGGAGAGGAAAACTGGGCTGCACAAGAGGCAGGCTGGCATGTGCAGTCATGCACACATAGCCCTTGCACAAGTGATGGGTCAGTACACATGCATGCAGCTCAACTTCCATGAGTGAGTGGCTGGTATGCATGTGTAGGAGTGCCCACTGGCCTGCCACTCTTATGGCCCAATTCCAAATAGGCCACAGCCAGATAGTGGGCTGCGGATCAGGGGTTGGAGATCCCTGTTCTAAACATTGAAGCATGGTTTCCTAACTTGGGTAACTAGGGGCAAAATACCCTTCTCAATAAAAGATCTATATGATCCTTGCAGCAATTAGCATGTATAAAGCTAATTTGGTACACCTTGGGGCAGTGGTGAAAATCATTTTTTTTACTACTGGTTCTGTGGGCGTGGCTTGATGGGCATGGTAGGGGAAGGATACTGCAAAATCTCCATTCCCACCTGACTCTGGGGCCAACCAGAAGTGATATTTGCTGGTTCTCTGAACTACTCAAAATTTCCACTATCAGTTCTCCAGAACCTGTCAGAACCTGCTGAATTTCACCCCTGCCTTGGGGAATATATAGTTCAGTAACGTTTAGTAAGATAATATTGCTGATTATAGTGAGAAATCAACTTTTAGGATTTGCTTCAGTCTGTTAGAGCCGAGGTGGCACAGTGGTTAAATGCAGCACTGCAGGCTACTTCAGCTGACTGCAGTTCTGCAGTTTGGCGGTTCAAATCTCACTGGCTCAGGGTTGACTCAGCCTTCCATCCTTTCGAGGTGGGTAAAATGAGGACCTGGATTGTTGTTGGGGGCAATATGCTGACTCTGTAAACCGCTTAGAGAGGGCTGAAAGCCCTATGAAGCGGTATATAAGTCTAACTGCTAACTGCTATTGTTATAAATCATTTCCCCAAATTGTTGAACTTTACAACATTGTCACCAAATGGTAATAAGAAGTCCTTCTTTGCTTCACATGTATGAATAATACTGATCAGTTCATTATGTGGGGTTTATCTAAACCAATATACATCTTTAGTGTTTAGATTATGTTTCAGGAGATGATAAACAATACATTCCCATGACTTGGCATAAAAGGTACCTCTGTATCTACATTTGGTGATTATCCAATAACTTTCACAACTAAGCTCCTGGAAACTGGAAACCCTTTTGAAGGGAAAAGAGAGAGGAGCAAGATACATGGATGAACTAAGAAAAATTATTGGTATGCTATCAAATTACAAGGGGGAGCAGTATATAGTATCATGTACATTTTTTACAAATGTATATGAACTTTTTTCCATCAAGACTTTGTTCCAACGATATCCACTTTCTCTGATATAAATATTTGAAATGAAATGCACACCAGAAGATCAGAAATGTGAAACAGTGGATCAGACAGAAATAGAAATTATATCATTCTTATCCCTGGAAACAGTTAGAAAATCTGTACCTCAATTACAAGAGGGTTAGCAAAGATATTATGGGACAGCTTTTTCCTCCAGCAGGTTAATAAAAGGTTCTGAGATGCATGCATGCATACATATGCTGGAAAAGCATCTGGGGTTAGTAGTTATTGACAGAAGAAAATAAATCACATATGATGTGCTTGTGGCCTGCATTGGCTTTTCGTTTGGCATCCCCTGACTGGGGGATGGGAACCCTTTCACTTTTACTTTCCTCCTACCATCTATTTCCACCCCTATTCCCTTGACAATCCTTTTGCTTCTAAATATGTTGCTGTGATTTTCCTCTACATTAGGCGTTTCTGGCTAATTCTGCTCATGTTCTGTTTTCCTGTCTGAATTGCAGGATAGCAACTATTGTGCCTGTTGGCTTCCTCTGCCCTCTAAACGCTAATGCTGGTTGATACTCACAAAAACAATAAAATATTAATAAAACAGAAGTTATTTTTACAGAAGCCACCCTGTCTCTCTTCTTCAGCAAATCTTGCATTTCAATATATTTAATCCTGTATGCTCTAGAAATGTGTTCTAATAAATTAATCAGAACATATATGAGACTAACCAGCCTATAATTTTTGGATCTCTTTGAAAAGTCAGGATTGCTTTCTAATAAATGGATACAGAACTAAATTTACAGACATGTCATATATTTTTGTGGATGAACCAGCAATTTCTCATTTGAAATCTTTAAGAACGCTAAGATCAGAATTCTACAGTGGCTTTGATAGCTCCCCAGATAGCTCAGAAAGTTATTTCTAATGTGGCAGAAAGGAAAAATGATTTATTCATAATTGACAATGTTCATTCATACTTCTTTCAAGGCGGGCAAAATGCTGCCAGCAAGACAGCATACAATGGCAGAAGTATATTCTTTTTTGAAGAAGACCAGTCCTCAATCCAACCATAATATATGCATTCCACCCAATATTCAATCTCCCCATTTGAGAGTAGACCCTTGAATGGGTTGTGGCAAATCAATTACAAAGGATGCTAGAAGACATGGATAGTTGAATCTCAGTTGGGGTGAAGAAGCAGGCACAGGATATAAATAGTGTTGATCATCTGATGGGTGACTTTAAACATCTGAATGGGGATGCTGTATTTGTATTTATTAGCTTGTCAAACATGTACAAGATAGCAGGTATAAATATAAACATGGATATGAGTGAAAGAAACAAATAGAAATAAATGGGGACAGTAGGACAGGGACGGTAGGCATGCTGGTACGCTTATGCAAGCCCCCTTTATGGGCCTCTTAGGAATGGGGTGAGGTTTACAGTAGACAGTTTAAGGTTGAAGCTGTGAGGGTTTGAGGATTTAACAACGGAGTCAGGTAGAGCATTACAGACATTGACCACTCTGTTGCTAAAGTTGTATTTTCTGCAATCGAGTTTGGAGCGGTTTACCTTGAGCTTGTATCAATTGTTTGTCCATGTATTATTGAGGTTGAAGCTGAAGAAGTCGTTAACAGGTAAGATGTTGTAGCAGGCATTTTTGTGTACTGTGCTTAGATCATAATGCAGGTGGTGCATTTCTATATTGTCCAAGCCCAAAATTTCAAGTCTGGTGGCACAGGGAATTCTATTATGAATAGAGAGTACTTTCTCATGAAGTGCCTCTGGACCTGCTCAATCATATTAATGTCCGGTGTATAGTGTGGATTCCAGGAGTAGGAAAGGCTGTGTGTCTTTCCTGTTCCTATTAAAATCAATCAATCAATCATTATACTCCCTAACGTCTGGCCTGTTGGTAAAATCTGGGAACTGGAGTCATTCTGTTTCTATTAGATGGGTGGTGTTAGTCAATAAACATAAGGGGAAAATAATTGTTTCAATATGTGGTAGCATAAACTCGGCCCCACTATTAGTTACCGTATTTTTCGGACTATAAGATGCACCGGTGTATAAGACACACCAAGATTTTGAAGAGGTAAGTAAGAAAAAAACCCAGTTTTTTTTTCCTTCCCAGCCTCCAGGAGCACTCTGCAGGCTTCAGCAGAGCTAGGGGAAGGCAAAGACACCAGTTTGTGAGAAACGGGTGAAAAACACCTGCATTTTGCAAAAACAAGGGCATTTCCCCCTTCCCCCAGCCCTGCTGAAGCCTGCAGAGTGCTTCTGGGGGCTGGAGGAAGGGGAGAATGCCTCTTTTTTTTGTGAAAAAAGGCCCATTTTTCACCCATTTCTTTGCAAAAATGGGATGCAGGGATGGGGCTTCAGGAAGCTAAAAATGGCTGTATACGGTGTAAAAGACACATCAATATTTGCATGATCTTTTAGTGGGGGGAAAGGTGCATCTTATACAATGAAAAATATGGTAATATTTATAGGTAACTGCTGCTCATTTCCCAGTTTGGAGTGAGCAACCAGGCTGGTCCGGAAATACTGTGGATGTTTCAGACCAGAATTTGTATGCTGGATGGAGAGAAGTAAGCATAGAGTAAATTGGACCAAGTTGGAGCTGCTTTGTCTCCGGAGAGCTTTCTCTCCTTGATACATTATTCCCAGTCATGGCGTGTAGATGGAAATGTGTTTCCCCCAAAGAAGGAAGACTACAAGTTTAGGGTCCTTCTGGACTTACAACTCATATAGATGGAAGCCATGGCCAATAGGAGATTTCAGATGGTGCACCTGTCTTGGACTAGGAGATGCTAAAAGCAGGAATTCATGATGTTACCAGCACATAGTTGAAATATTGTAATGTATTCCATGTAAAACTGCCGTTTAAAAATGGTTCAGAAGCTACAGCTTGTACAAAATGCAATGGTCAGACAGCTAGCAGGTGGATCTTGCTATTTTAGGACAACATCTATTCTTTGGTCAGTGTGTTGATTGACACTTGATTTTTGGATCCAATTCAAGTGTTAATTATAACTTATAAAGTTATACGGTATGGTGCCATGCAGTCTTAAAGACCTCATTCTGTCCCTGTTTGTGGGAGAAGGAGTATTAAAAGCTGGGGGCGGGATGAAATGAGAGATCAACCTAGAGTCCCTACATAACCATAAGTGAATTAAGTCCAACCCTCCTTGAGGATCATTGAACCTTATCTAATGCTAAGCAGGTGATTGTTAGTTGAGAAGATTCTTGTAGATAGGTTCTAGCAATAAATCAGTTTAATTGAACCTACATGTGTGGGCCTCAGTGATAGGTTTCAAAAATTGTTCGAACCTACTCTGTGGGTTTGGCCTCTTTTGGGGGAGTGGCTTGCCACCCATGTGACTGGTTGGGAGTGGCTTGCTGCCCATGTGACCGGATATGAAGATGCCGACGACACTTGTCAGAACCACCTTAAGTTACCTCACACAGAGCACTGGCATGCATAAGAATACGATGTAAACCTGCTTTTTAAAAGGCATCTTTGGTTTGCGTTAAAACAACTTCAACACACGCAATGTTCTGATTGCACCATAAACGCAGTAGTCATCCTTACCTTTCACAGAGGCACTGAGTTTTATAAATATGAGCATGATAGTGTAGAATAATCATATGCAAGGACCAGTGGTGGGATTCAAAATTTTTTGGAACCTCTTCTGTAGGTGTGGCCTGCTTTCCGGGTCCTCTGGTGGAACCTCTTCTAACCGGTTTGGTAGATTTGACGAACCGGTTCTACTGAATAGGTGCGAACTGGTAGGAACCCACCTCTGGTGGGCCTGGACTTTGAAGAATAACACAGGCCATCAAAAGAGCTGCTGTTCAGGTTTGTGCCTTCACGTGAGGTGGTGGAGGAGGGAGGAAGTGGATAAGTCAGAAAAGAAAACCTAAAATGTTTCCTCTTTCTTCCTGGCCTTTAGAAAGCTTCTAAAATCTTTCATTTTTAAATGATCTTCCAATGACATGGAGTGTGAAGAAGGAATACAGCTATCTTTTATTACTTAGGTATTGGGTTTTTTCATTTATAGAATGTTACTTGAATTTCTTGTGTATCTCCCTGAAACATTTCTTTAGGGCATATTAAATTATTATTAGGACCCAATAGCTCTTCTGTGAAGGATCTTTCTCTTTTATGTCAAGCAATAGCAATAGCACTTAGACTTATGTATCACTCCATAATGTTTTACAGCAGTCTCTAAGTGGTTTAGAGACAGCATATTGCCCCTAACAGTCTGGGTCTTAATTTTACCTGCCTTGAAAAGGAGGAAGTCTGAGATAACCTTGAGTTGATCAGGGTCGAACTCCTGGCTGTGGGATGGAATGCAATACCTCATTCCAATCACTGCACCACCACGGCTTCTTGTTTTGGATTCCAATGAAACCAAGATTAGATAATTGATTCTGGAGTAATATTGTTGTTAAATTCTCTATTTTTGGTTATGGTTTAAATCCAGAGAATACAGTCAACAATACCTACTTGTTCTACTAATTATCATATAAATAATCTCCAGTTTCAAGATACCCATGTTGACCTATAGCATTGGACAGGGGTGGGTTTCTCGCCCCGTTCCAACCGGTTCGGTTGGAACGAGGCCGGCGGCGTCCTTGCGCACGCACACGGCGTCCTCGCGCACACACGCGGCACACGCATGCACGCACGTGGCACATGCATGCATGCAGGTGGCGCGCGCATGCACGCACATGGCGCACACATGCGTACTAGCGTCTGTGCGATGCTCCAGCTGCTCCTGGAGGATCACGCAGGCGCTGTATGCGTTCTGCGCATGCGTGGAAGCGCAGAATTCGTAAAAACCGGGTAAGGAGCGGGCACGGGTATGCGGGCGCGGGTATGCGGGCGCGGGTATGCGGGCGCGTGCGCGGGCACAGCGGGGGGGGGGCTTCGCCGTTCCCGGAAGTTACTTACTTCCGGGTTCGGCGACCAACCGGATCGCAGGGACCGGTGCGAACCGGTCGAAACCCACCCCTGGCATTGGAGCACTTGAACTACAAATGTAATTTCTCACATTTCAATGGTGTTTCTTTGGTTCTTTTAATAGCTATCTCTTTCTGCATATTCAATATTATTTTCTATTTTTGATTAGTATGTAGTTCTGTTCTATGTTGTGTATTTGTGATTATATTGGATGTACATGAGCAAGCATTTTAACAAAACAATTTACCCACTAAACTATCTTAATAAACCTTGCTTTCCCTTACCATCTTTCACCAAAATCAAGCTTGCCATGAGTAGTTATTTTACAAGCAGTTTCTCCTTGAAAGAATATGTTTCAAATTTGAAAAAGTTTCCTAAAAGGATTGCTCTTTATATATTGAAATATTACACCTGTCATTCATAGTCTTAAAAACAGACTTTTGTGGGAATAACAATAGCTCTTCATTCATTCAGACATGAGGTAGGAAAAAATGAACAATACACACAAACATACACACACACACACACACGGGGTGGGGAGAGAAAAATCACAATTGTTTCTGCAAAGGCTTTATTAGAATTTCCCTACTTCTTCAGTTAACAGTAAGTGTCAGTGCTTCTTGTCATTCTTTTGCAAGATAAAATACCTAGAACACACCAAAGGGCACTATCTCTCATGCAAAAAATTAAGAAGAGAAATGCAAAGCCAATGTTTCTCCAATCATGAAAATATAACTACATAAGAATACATGGTGCAGAACAGTATGTTGCCATCATGCAGATCCAAGACTCATAAGTTGGAAGCTAATTTATTTTCTTCAGTACACAAAATGTTTTCTATCAGTAGAAGTGTTAGTAAAGAGATCACTCCTTTCCCTAGATCTCTTCAAGGTCTCACAGAATATTTTGGAGAATCAAGAACTTTTCTACAGAATGTTGAATTGAATTGAATTGAATTTATTGGTCTTGTATGCCGCCCACTCCCGAAGGACTCCGAGCAGCTTACAATAAACAAAGGAAGGGGATAAATAGACAATAGACAAACAACAATTTAAAATACACAACATTCATAGTTCCCGTGGGGCTGACTATTTCAACAGCCCCCCAGCCTGCCGGAGCAGCCAGGTCTTCATGGCTTTGCGGAAGGCCGGGAGAGTAGTAAGGGTCCGGATCTCCACGGGGAGCTCATTCCAGAGGGCTGGAGCTGCAACAGAGAAGGCTCTCCCCCGGGGAGTCGCCAGCCAACATTGGCTGGCAGATGGGATCCGGAGGAGGCCTAGTCTGTGCGATCTGATCGGTCTATGGGAGGTAACTGGCAGGAGGCGGTCTCTCAGGTACCCAGGTCCGATGCCATGTAGGGCTTTATAAGTAACGACTAGCACCTTGAAGCGAGTCCGGAGACTAATAGGTAGCCAGTGCACTCGCGGAGGATAGGTGTAACGTGGGTGTACCTAGGTGCACCCACGATCGCTCGCGCAGCTGCGTTCTGGACTAGCTGAAGTCTTCGAACACTCTTCAAGGGCAGCCCCATGTAGAGCGCGTTACAGTAATAAGGGAGGACAGGACAACCCATGAAAGCTCTGTTCTGTGAGCTGACCCCACTGTATGTCATTCAATAGTCTTTTTTTCCCCAAAGGAGATCTCAGGTTGCTTCCTAGGGTGATCTACCATTAGTTTGAGAACTGTTGTATTACTATTACAATGTCCTACCTGTCAATGACTACTTCAACTTCAACCACAATAATACACGAGCAAATAATAGATACAAATTTAAGCTTGACTGCAGAAGAAATGACTTCTGCAACAGAGTGGTCAATGCCTGGAATGCAATACCTGACTTGGTTGTTACATCCTCAAACCCCCACAACTTCAAACCTGGCCTTTTCTACACAGGCTACTTCGAAGTATCAAAGTAGTATAGTCAGCCTCCACTCAACTATTTGTTATGTACCCCAATTAATACAGAGTAACTTGAATCCAAACTGATGCTATATACATTCATTTTCACAGAGTGCACCATTTTTAAATCCTTGGCTGAACAACATTTGAGTAAAAAAAAAGAGGCAATTTTAACCTGATGAGATGTCCTGCTTTGCATAATACCCCTGAATGGAGTTTGCATGTCTTTCTCTATTCACAAGTTATTAACGTAATGCCATCATGAAACTTACAAGACACAAATAGTAGTTTGTGGTTGCTACATTCTTCTGACCTTGGTGAATCAGCTGTCCCTCAAATTAACATGGTTTTGTTTATGACAGTAAAAGAAATAAGCCAAGCAATTATCACACTTCTTTCTGTCACATTCGGATCAAAGTTCAAAAGAAAAGGCAGAATGCTGACTTTCCACATATAAATGTGTGACTTGTGATTTAGGGAGGCTCTTTTTACTTTTAAAAAAATAACTTTTTGACTGTTGTAATCTCTAGATCAGTGATGGATAACTTTTTTGTCCTTGTGTGCTGAAAGGACGCATGACAGGCCTCCCAGAAGCCTCCTGGGACCAAAAACGTGGCAAAAGGGGGCACGCCGCACCCACCCACTCCCCCTGTGGTCCATTCTGGGCCTTGCAGACCTCCCTGAAGCCTCCTGGTTCCAAAATGGGATGCAGGGGGAGCCACACTCACCATGCTCCTGCCCATCCCCATGTATACATGCGTGACTCCCCCCACACATGCACATACATGCACATCTCCCATATGTGTGGCAGAGACCCAAAAATTAGCTGGCTGGTGGGAGATGCACACACATGCATGGTGGATCTGAGCTAGGTGACTGCTCCCGTGCTCGCAGAGAGGGCTCCGTGTGCCACCTGTGGCACACGTGCCATAGGTTCACCATCATGGCTCTAGATGATGAAACCCTGAGATAAAAACAAAAGCATGAACTATAATAACAAACACCACATTGGAACAAAGAGCAAATGAAAATCAACTGAAGAGAAATATTATACCAGGATCATAGGCTCCATTGCATCATTTAAAGACTTGAGGAAGCCAACGTTTGACAGAAGATACTCATGGAATAATTGGTCCAAGAATATATATTGCATTAAAATAGAGATGCTGCAAGTGCCAAAGAGATTGTGCAAAATTTTGCAAGCATGGAAGAATACTGTTGACTTTAGTGTCACTTTTTTGCATAGTGCCTTAGTTCATCACTCTTGGCTGGTTCTAATAGGAATGGTTGATAGATAGATAATGTGCAGTGTGCCTTGCCTAAGTTCTTATCTTTTTGATAAAGCTTGTTGACAAAAAGTTATCATTAGTTGTTATTTCGGTGCTACTTCTGATGCGATAGGTACTCACTCTTGAACGGAAAATACAAACGAAGAGACATCTGTCATTAATTTACAGTATATAGCTACAATGAAACAATTTAGCTATTTAGCAGACATAGATAGAATTTTAAATATGTATTAACTGTTAAGTTGAATAAAATGTTGGATTGAAAAATCTTTCAAATTATATTGATTCAAATACAGAATGCAGAGAAAATCATCATTATTAAATGTCTAAAGAAAAATGTATTGATCAAGACTATAAAACTATAACTTGTCAAGCTGATTTTCAAAAAATGTTTAGATATGTCTTATGTAGCTCAATATAACTCAGTACTACTAAAATTAGGGGGCATGGTGGCTCAGTGGCTAAGATGCTAGTTAGTAACATGGTTGTTAAGTGAATCTGGATTCCGCATTGACTTTGCTTATCAGAAGGTCACAGAAGCTGATCACATGACTCCAGGGCCCTGCAACTTTCATAAATATGAACCACTTGTCAAGTATCTGAATCTGGATCATGTGACCAGGACGATGCTGCAACCGTCGTGTGAAAACAACTATTTTTTCAATGTGGTTATAACTAAATGAATTGTTGCAAGTCAAGAAACCCTAACTCTTCATGTCCATCTAGTGGCCATCTGGATTTTTGCATTCAATTTTATGCTTCCTATCAAATATGGGGGGAAACGGTGACTCAGTGGCTAAGATGCTGAGCTTGTCGATCAGAAAGTTCAGCAGTTCAGCAGTTCGAATCCCTAGTCCTACGTAATGGAGTGAGCTCCCATTACTTGTCCTAGCTTCTGCCAACCTAGCAGTTTGAAAACACGTCAAAATGCAAGTAGAAATATAGGAACCACCTTTGGTGGGAAGGCAACAGCATTCTGTGCACCTTCGGCATTTAGTCATGCTGGCCACATGACATGGAAATGTCTTCGGACAAGTACTGGCTCTTTGGCTTTGAAACAGAGATGAGCACCGTCCCCTAGAGTCGGGAACGACTAGCACATATGTGCGAGGGGAAACCTTTACCGTTTATAACTAAAATTACAACTAACAAGTATTAAAACAGTGAAAATCTTAAAAATTATGAGAAACAACAATAACAAAAATTGATCAGCGCTCAATGAATATCACAATCTAAGGACAGTGTGATAAAAGTCTAAAGAACCCAAGATACTGGAAAAAGGCCTGTATTCATATAATCCCTTTTCACATTTTAGACTCATTTTATTACATTTTAGAAACTCTGTCAGATACTCCTAACATCTGAGTAAGCCAACATTCATTTGTGGATAAATAGCTAAAGGCATTTCTGTTTACAAGCGAAAGTTTTTATTTGATTGCATTTAGATAGGTAACTCTGAGGAGAATGTTGATGCATTTGGAATTTTTAGAATAGGTGACAGGCCATCTAGCAAAGTGGCAGGCAAGAAGGATCTTGCCTACTCAAAATAAAAATGCTTTCTGAGCTGACAATCAAGTATTTACCTGATGGCAAACCAGTGAGGTTAATTCCTCCCTTCCTTTGATTTCCTCTTCTTTTTTCTTTCCTGAGCAGGTAAATTTCTTCATAAAAGATTGGACTATAAGAACTGCCAGTTTTATTTTGCAAGCCTACTAAGACTTACTTGAAAAGCTGTCACTGTTAGATGTTCTAATAGAAAAACATACGAAAGCAAGAAAGTCAGATATGACAGAGAGGATAAATGCCCAGAAATATATATATGGACCCATTAGTGCCAAATGACATAATAGATAAACGAAATAATCCTATGGCAGAGAATCTCCCTACCCTCTTTCGGGAGAGATCTGGGAGAAAATAAATTTTACTTGAGGATAAAATCCAAAGTTTACAGTGGCAACAGCCAGATTTTTAACTGGTTATAAAAGCAAGGCTTTTAGTAACAAATCAATGAATTGGGGTTTTAAGTCTATTGTGTAATATTTATTAACTATTTTACTTATGACTAAGTAAACACAGTACTAAGTATACTTATGGCTATAACCATGTTGCTTGTTTCTTTACAATTTATATTGGGGACTTTTTGTTTCCTAGTATGATTTGATTACTTATTGGTAACCTATGACTATCACTAAGTGTTGTATCCTTTGATTTTTGATGAATGTATTCTATTTTATTTTTCTTTATGTACATTGAGAGCATATGCACCAAAGAAAAAACCCTTGTGTGTCCAATCACACTTGGCAAATTAAGTATACTATTCTATTCTATTCTATTCTATTCTATTCTATTCTATTCTATTCTATTCTACTCTACTCTACTCTACTCTACTCTACTCTACTCTAGTCTAGTCTAGTCTAGTCTAGTCTAGTCTAGTCTACTTGTTAAACTGTTTTATCTAATGCCAAGTTTAGATTATGCTTCTAACTTGTTTTTGAGTCTTTTGGTTGTAAATATAATTGAATTGCCCTTTTCCACAGCAGATCCAGGAGAAATTGTTCTTACAATTTAATAAACCACTAAAATAACTGAATGTACATATATGCATTGTCAACAGATACGTGCCTTAAAAGAGAAATGGACATGGAAGTTTTCCATTTCAAAACTAACCATGAACAATATCTCTCTACCTCAGCCATTGTCAGAAATGGAATTTAATTAAAGCTACCTGTCCCAAGATGCAGCAGATGGCATTTCTACCTCTACCAAGAAACATACGGCTAGTTCTCATTAAAGAGGGGAAAAACAATTAGTGATACACATGTGCACAGGAGAAAAACCGCATTTTCCATGTGAAAGGCAAATAAATAATGGGCCCTATGCTTTGAGATGTGAAAGGTTCAATTGCTTTGATTCCCTGCTCAATGGCAGGGACTCGCAAGGACTTCTTAAAATATGAAAAAAATGAGTTTTTGCAAAGAAAATTTTTGAACTAAGGCATTAAGTGGACTGGGATAGCCTTTGCTTCATCTGTGGTTGAGGATTCTGGAAAATTTCAATCCCAGGCATATCAGGAAAGCAGCAGGTTTAGAAAAGTCTAGCTGAAAATTTAGGGCTGAATTAACTGACTCAACAGCAAAACCTATAAATTTAGCTGACTCCTGATTTGCTCAGAATCAGCAGTAATGAAGTCTGTAGTAGTGTTCTGCAATAGGGAAAAATTTGGAATAGGAAGGAGAATTGTTACCAAAGTAACGGTGAGGTAAAAGAGATTTGAATCTGGAGCACAACTGTAATCCAAGTAGGCATATCAAACAAGACTCCCTAATTGTCACAAAGATAAAGGAAAGAAGGAAGAAAGCATATTGAGTATTGAGAGTTGCTATAACCTTATCATAAATCTAGTATTAACATTCATGATTTTGGTTTCTTAATCTGGCCTATCTTGAATATGTGAGACACTTTTGGGGCCTGCAATTTTGTTTTGGATGTCCAACATTTCCCAGCTGCCAGAAAGGCAGGTGCCTGTGGGGAGGAAGAACAGCTGGGGCCTGTTCTAGATGTCCGTATGCCCAGAGCCGTTAGGAGAGGAGAACAACCGAGGACAAGGAGTTGACTTGGGAAGCAAGGCACATGTAGGCGCTGAATGGCCCTTCCCTGGCTGGCGAATAAATGGAAGGAAAGAGGAGTGGTGGTTGTGGGAGAAAACCGTTTAGATTTCTGAAGATTTGGCTCATGATATTTCGTGCCTCAGAGACTGCTTGCCAGAACTTAATTTACAGCTTTGTGACTGGAAGCTCTTGGCCTGGCAATCATTTCAAGGAGCTGATAAAGTCTGTTACTGCAATTAACTCTTTGAAAGATTATTGCCTGGACTTTTCAGTGTATGAATGCTATTAATTCACAGGGGATAAATAAATAGGAATTTTTCAGGAGGAGTTTCTTGTTTCTGCTAAGGTTGGGTCAGAACAAATTTCACACGTGGAGTATTTTAAAACCATAGTCTGCTTGATGGCTTCCTTTAATGATCTACTTCGGGTATCAAACCTGATCGCATCATGGGCCGTATCGGAATGTATTGGGATTGTTTTTGCCTGTGCAGAGCTAGGGTGGGCGTGGCCTGCATGGGCCATATCCAGCTCACGGGCCACATATTTGCCATGCCTGATATCTAGACTGTTTTGCTAGATTAGACTGCCCTTTGGTTTGATCCAGCAAAATTTCTCTTAATAATATGCCCAATGAGCACTTCCCCCTTAACATCTCTAGGATTCCTTCACTTGCTGAGTTATATGGATAGTATTATGCATGTTTCTGTTTTATTCTATGTGGATCATTGGGTATTTTTAGTATAGCCTCAGATCAATCCATGTCATGTAGCAAGAGGGAGCAATTTATCAATATGGTACCATCATGAGGGGGATGAAATAATTCAACAAGATTTTGAATGGTAGAGGAAGAAGATCATTTGGTATCTGCTTCAGGCAACAATATCTCTTGCCCAAAGCTGTGTATCCATCTAGCCCAGCGGCACACAACCTTTGGGGCACCAGAGACCAGTTCCATGGAAAGAGGTTTTTTTTGTTGACTGGAGGGGATGTGGTTTCCTGTATCCCATGGATGGAGCCTTGCTTGTTTGAGCTGCCAGGTTTCTGACCTGCTGTGGCCTGCTGTGGGTCCACAAACTGGAGTTTGAAGACACCGAATCTCCAAAGTTTCTTGAGTAGGCATTGAAGATGAGACCTTCTATCTCCACCCATAGTTAATTCCCACAATGGATTCATCATTTTCTTCTCTTTGGCTGAAGAATGGTGTCTTCCTTGTCCTAAAGGTGGTGAGAGGGGCATTGTTCTTTAAATCTCAGTCGCACATCTCAGTCATGACACTGGTCTCCTGAACAAGGCAATATTTTACCGAGTCAGACAGCTAGCTTTTTCCCATGGGGGGGGGGGAACAGACATTTTTGAACACTAATGACCAAATCTACCAGTTCAGAAAGTGAAGAAGACCTTGCAGAAAATGTGCTGCAGTCCTCAGTAGGAGTTCTGGGCTAATGCTGACTTTCTCTCCATGTTCTTTAAAATAGCAGAAGCCTGACTGAGAGATCAATTTTATTCTTACTCCCTGGATAGAGCTGGCTGAAAAGAACAGACTATTCCTCAGCGAGCAACTCTTGCTGATGTCAGTTTTCTGGCTAAATGGCTGTGCGGGCCTGGCCCTCTGCCACACATGGCACTTTCTCTTGTTGACTGACAGCAGTGCTGACTAGAGCAGAGAACAGAGCTTCGTGCAATGCAGCAGCAGGACTTTGGGAGCAATTCCTGTAATAGCAGCTGCTATTTTTCTATAAACCATCTTTAAAATGATTTTTTTTTAAATCGCCTTTCATGCTGTCTGAAGTGAGGCAGGTTGGGGGAGGGGGGAATAAGGAAATGAAAGATGCAAACAGAGACACGTCAGGGTGACTGTAGGTCAAACACAGTTAGGAAAAGTAAAAGGGGGTGATCTGCCTCAGGGCTGCTAGGAAGTGACAGACTATGAATGTTTGCTCCCTCAAAGCACTTTGTTGAGGAGAAGGAGGAGGAGGAGGAGGAGGAAGAGGAGGAGGAGGAGGAGAAAAGGGAGAAGGGAAGGAGAAGAAGGAGAAAAAGGAGGAGGAGGAAGGAGAAGAAGGAGAATGAGAAAGGAAGGAGAAGAAGGAGAAGGAGGAGAAAGAGAAGGAAGAGGAGAAAAAGGAGGAGAAGGGGAGAAGGAGAAGAAGGAAAAAATGGAGGAGGAGGAGGAGGAGGAGGAGGAAAAGAAGGGAAGGAAAAGGAGGAGAAAAAGGAGGAGAAGAGAAGGAGAAGGAAGGAGAAGAAGGAGAAGGAGAAAGTAAGGAGAAGGATAAGGAGGAGAAAGAGAAGGAAGAGGAGAAAAAGGAGGAGAAGGGAAGAAGGAGAAGAAGGAAAAGATGGAGGAGGAGGAGGAGGAGGAGGAGAAAAAGGAGAAGGAAATGAAAAGGAGGAGGAGAAAAGGAGGAGAAAGAGAAGGAAGAGGAGAAAAAGGAGGAGAAGGGGAGAAGGAGAAGAAGGAAAAGACGGAGGAGGAGGAGGAGGAGGAGGAGGAGGAGGAGGAGGAGGAGGAGGAGGAGGAGGAGGAGGAGGAGGAGGAGGAGGAAAAGGAAAAGGAGGAGGAAAAGGAGGAGGAAAAGGAGGAGGAAAAGGAGGAGGAAAAGGAGGAGGAAAAGGAGGAGGAAAAGGAGGAGGAAAAGGAGGAGGAAAAGGAGGAGAAGGGAAGGAGAAGAATGAGAAGGAGAAGGTGAAACAGCCAGCAGTACTTTACAGCCAAAACATTCAAAACAGTACCATTCAAGAGTTTTCTTTCCCAATTGCCCAGAATCGCATTTTCTAGAATAAAAAGTTTCTGAGTTCTGATATTTTATATATTGTGAATCCTTCCAGGTCAGGTCATATGATGTCAGGATATTTTCTTCCTGATTCTCAATCTTTGACTGGTAAGAGTTTGGGAATTTGATTTAGTATGTATCCTGCTGAGAAATTAAAAAAATGCTTCAATACACAAACGGCACACCTTTCAACAGCAGCCTCCAAGGCTTCTACATTTGGGACTGTTATAGTTGGACAGATGAAGGCATGCAGCAAGGATGATATATTTATCTTCTTGTATCTGCCGAGTTACATCCCAGTGAACAGGGAAGTAGTAAGGAAAGAAAGAAAAATACTCAGATTTTGGATCCATACATAGCAATTCCAATTATATGTTGACCGTTGCAACGTATTAATGATAATCATAGTGGTGTTGTGTTTCTCTACATTCTCATCCTGTCATAATTTAGAGATAAGTTTGGTTTTAATGTACATTTTAGTAGTGTTTCACTATTGTTTCTGATTATTATTGTGATTGGTCGCACGCTGAAACAGATGTTTATATTAGATTTGGCACCTTCTCAATGGACAAGCAAATGTTTGATGGTGCTAAAGGTATATTGCAGGGTGTAAGCTGTGCCAAGTAAAGCTGCCTTTTGAAATTGAGTGATGGTGTTTTTGTCAATGGGGATGGTGTTTAAGTGGTACTCTGATGTTTTGGGATTGGACCCAAGGCATCTATTACTATTGGTTTTCTCTTTCCTTTCTTAATAAGGAATCATTTATTCCTTTGTTTTCAAACTTTGTAGATTTGTAGTGGATAAGCAACTTTTGTCCCAGTAGTCTTGCAGCTGCTGGCCTTGGTTGCTGGGTCAGCAATCCTGAATCCTGCAGCCCATTTGCCACCAGATTTTCATAAACTCCAACACCTACCATGGTCCTTGTTGACTTGGGTGAAGACCAAACTGGTATGGATTTCTGTAAGTTAAGTCCTACCATATTGTTTATGGGAGAAGCAGTCTTTTTCTGGCTCATTTGATGAGACCTGCCCAATATGGGTGAACCTCTGACATAGCTCTCATCCTCCTTGGAGCCCCACAACCACTTGAAGGTAGTGCCCCTGTAAGGATAATGATGATTTCTTAATTGATTATTTGATGGAATATTTTTACGTATTATAACCAGTGGTGGGATTCAGCCAGTTCGGCCATGTTTGGGTGAGCCAGTTATTAAATTGCTGTCCGGCCCCACCCTGCCCAGCTACTACTGCCCTCGCACACCTTGGCTGGTGCCTTAGAGTCACACCATGGCATAGCAGAGGTGGTGCAGTGGTTAGGGTGCAGTACTGCAGGTCACTTCAGCTGACTGTTATCTGCAGTTCAGCAGTTCTAATCTCACCGGCTCAAGATTGACTCAGCCTTCCATCCTTCCGAGGTGGGTGAAATGAGGACCCAGACTGTGGGGGTGATATGCTGACTCTGTAAACCGCTTAGAGAGGGCTGAAAGCCCTATGAAGCGGTATGTAAGTCTAATTGCTATTGCTATAGCAGCCAATAAAAAACTGACTGACTGACTGACTTTTCTTTCTTTCTTTCTTTCTTTCTTTCTTTCTTTCTTTCTTTCTTTCTTTCTTTCTTTCTTTCTTCTTCCTACTTCTTTTTCTCCTCCTTCTCCTTCATAGCATGGGTGCAGGCGGGGGGAGGTAATGTAATGAGAACTTTGCAAGAAAAATCATATTATACAATTATACAACTGTAAAATGGATTTATTTCATGTGGCTGGACCAAAGCTAATGAAAATCTTTCATTACTTAAAGACTTTTTCTTCAGCTTGAATTCAAAATCTGAAATTTAAAGAACACACACTTCGATTCAAGTTCATGATTCGAGATTGAAGGGCAAACCAGTTTGATCCAAGCTGCTTTAAGCTTCAAGAGTCAGTTAAATAAAAGTCCACTGGCTATAATGAGGAAATGTCAAAACGCCTGCAGCAGTTTCAGTTTTTGACAGCTCTGATGAGAACAGCAGAATAGTAGGCTCTTTAGAGGACATTAATTCTGGCAAGTTGTGGTTAAATACCTTCAAAAGCTTCACTGCAATGCATTTTTAAATATCCCCCCTGCAACTTTTTGAAAGCACAGATAGCATGGAAAACCCAGCAAGGCAGCTTTTAAACTGTCCCAAGAAGAGTTGAATTGTTCAGAACTAATGCAGGAATTGTCCATCCCAAATTTTAAAACAATGATTTTCAAACATAATTCAAAAACTGGCAAGGCGATAACAATAGATGGCTTTTGAGGGAAGATGGGCTTTGCTGTCTCCCAGCAGAGGACCTCCCAGATGCTAGGAGAGTTGAGAAAGTTGAATTGCAAGTTTTATCCCTCCTACAAAAGACCCCCTCCCTCCCTGTATCAATAGGATGCCAGGATAAACAGAGTACATTGGCAAATTCTGATCTTTTCTGGCAGGACATTTATACATGTATACATTATTCTATATACAGCCTGCTTCCTGGATTTACAACTACAACAAGGAAAAAAAAAACCAATAACCTCCCCACCCTCCCAAATACTAATTAACTAAAGCTCTTTCAACATCACTGCCCAAAGCCTTGCAGAATAAGATATTAAATGCCAAGAAGTTAAGGGCACTCTATATCTTGGGAGGCCAGGTATTCTGGAGGGAGGAGGGAACCATTCCAAAACAATGCAATAGTGGCTCTTATACAAAATGCAGATAGAGAGAGGAAAAAAGTAACCTGCAGTAGAGTAGCTGGATGCGGAACACAGTTAGTGGAGAAATAAATGTATTTCACCTATCATATCGTCACAGTATATTCCCAGCACTGAGCCCTCAAATGAACTGGGAACTGACCAGTCCAGAAGTTTAACTGTCCATTAGCAAAAGAGAGAATCAAGCTTGTTTGTATGTTCATTTATTTGTTCATTTATAAATTTCATTATAAATGAAATATATGTGTGTGTGTATGTGTTTGTGTGTGTGTTACATTTGTGCTGATAAATAAACACATGCAACACAAATGTAACAAAGGGAACATTAAAAATATTGGCTTTCTGTCTGGATGGCTTTCTGTCTAATTTCTTCCCCTAAATGTTTGCTTTCTGTCTAATTTCTTCCCCTAAATGTTTCCATTTGATGGGAGCTAGGAAATGTGCATTTTCTGTGGCAAGCCCTGCCCTATAAACACTCTGCCTTATCAAATTTGACAGGCCTCTATTGCTTCAGCCTTCTGCAAGGCTTTGGAGACTGGTTATCCCCCCATCCCCCCCAAAAAATGCTGTTGGAAAGAGACTGGCCAAGCCAGGGGAAGGAGTCCCCTTAATTGCTGTTAAGCCTTACCTAGTTTGGCCCAGATGCAAATTGCAAGTCTGGGAAGATTCCTGTGAAATAGGCATGAGCAATAAAGTATATACTTGAACTGTTCACCTGTGCCTGGCAAGTGCTGGGAGAAGACTGGATAACTGCATTGTGTGTGTGTGTGTGTGTGTGTGTGTGTGTGTGTGTGTGTGTGTGTGTGTTGTATTTGAGCTGATAAATAAATAAAGGGAGACTAGTATAGATCTATTTCAAGCTATTTAGCTTGAAATTTAGCTATTCAACTAGCCATACCCTTACTGGGATTTGAACCTGTGCTGTATTACATATTAAGCAGTTGTGTTAACCACTCAGCCACAAGGTTCTCCTCCTTTATCAGCTGAGCCAGGGAAATCGGTATGTATTTAGTGTCAGAACCCCTAGTATGCCCAAATATGGGAGGAGGCATACTGCTTCCTTTCTCTGTCTATCGGCTCATTGCTTTGTGTGCGTTCTGCATGTGTGCACAAGCGCGCTCGCTTTGCTCAACTTTGCATGCGCAGTTGCCTGTAAATTGTTCTGCGCATGTGCAGAACATTAAAAAAGAACTAAAAAACATGCCGGCAATGGCATGAGTGATTGGGGAACCGATTCAGGGGCTTGGGCAGCCTATGTCACTGCTGGTTCTGCGACCAAGGCCAACATACCACTACTGGTTCACTCAAACTGGTGGAAACCGGTAGCAATAGCAATAGCAATAGCAGTTAGACTTATATACCGCTTCATAGGGCTTTCAGCCCTCTCTAAGCGGTTTACAGGGTTAGCATATTGCCCCCACAGTCTGGGTCCTCATTTTACCCACCTCGGAAGGATGGAAGGCTGAGTCAACCTTGAGCTGGTGAGATTTGAACCGCTGAACTGCAGCTAGCAGTCAGCTGAAACGGCTGCAGTACTGCACTCTAACCACTGCGCCACCTCTGCCTGGTAGAACAGGTAGATGCCTTTAGGGAAAGGCATAAAGGGCTTTAAAACTGAAGAAACAGTGCAACTGTCCTGTCTCAGGCCAAGCACATGCGCACACCCAAAGGGAAGCTGCAAACTTTTACATGTGACAGGTAACAAAAAGCCATATGCCAATGCATGTACACTAACAAAGTTCCCATCAGTCTAGCATTTTGCATAAAATTAAGGCTTATGGCTATCCACAGTTAAAAAACTATTATTAGAGAAAGGAGTGAAAGCAAAGAAAGTAAATGAAGCCCACATCAATGGCATCCTTACCACCCTTGAGAAGTTCAGACAGGCAGACACTCTAAGGAGGGGATAAAAATCATTGTCCAATTACTCCTGTCTGTGTAACATTCACATCATTCACCTCTGCAGTCAGTATCCTTCATATATGGGAGAGAAATGCAACTTTGCATTTCAGATGGCATCACCCCAGAAGTTGCAAAAATATTTTAAAAGCCATCAGATCTTCAGAGATATGAAATTCTTTGGGATCACCCGATTCAGCTGGTTGCTTCAAGATTCACAAATTTGCTTCCTTGCTATAATTTAATTTGGCATTATACCTTTAACTAGTATGTATGTATGTATGCGTGTGTGTGTGTGTGTCTGTGTGTGTGTGTGTGTGTATGGAGAGAGAGAGAGAGGGAGGGAGAGGGAGAGAGAGGGAGGGAGAGAGAGAGAGAGAGAGAGAGCTAGAGAGAGAGAGAGCTACTTTAACGAAACAGAGAAAGATGAATAGGATTCTACTATGCAAAACTTTGCAGATGGCTGCAAAGTATATTTTCTATTTTTCTATATTTCTATACTTGTAGAATTCCAAGTATCTTTTGTCTGGTTCTGATTCTGAAAACTGGCTCACATTTTCATTTTCATCCAGTTGTTGCATCTGTTTTATAAACAGAACATCTCCCCTTTCAGTGTGATGGCAAACGAGATTCCATTTGGCTCTGCATAAAACTATGCATTTTTAGCAGTTTTCATTTATTTTTAATGCAACTTTTTTCACATTAGTAAACTGTTATGTGGGTGATGGCATGAATAGACAGTGTGAATTGTTTTGGCTGGATGTGGAAAACCAACCTTCTTAAATAAACTTAAAATAAACCTATGTTTTCACTTATCAGGAATAGAAAAAATAATAATAATGCCTAGATCATTAATTTAACTAACACTGCCTTTCTCCATCTTTGATTCAAAAATATTCTCAGTAGCAATTGGCCTTCACATACACAATCACATATAAAATACTGCAGAGGTGTAGCCACACACTAATGATCCCTTTGCAATACCTATGTATTCTCTATTTGTATTTTCATTTCTTGCATTTTCCCCACTCATGTATGTACTCCCCATTCATCAACTTAGATTGGCTGATGTCATGTGCTGCTTCCTCCTTCCCTTTCCAGTTCAATGATCAAATGATCATTTTTGTAAACCCATCACCTGAGATTATTAAAGCCAATGGTAAAATAAGGTCTGAATCAAGTAATCATAAAGTATAGGCTCTCACAGCTGCTTTTTATGGATGAAATGACTTTCAGGTAATGTCGTTTGAGATAATGAATATGTGCTGAGGTTGTGCCAGCCATGTTACCTATTTTCCCAGATCTGACCTCAAGCAGAACTTGCCAAGAAATATCACAACTTATAATCCGATGGTGTTCAAGGTGATGAATATCTAGGCAATGGCTGACCTCCACGTAGAAGTCAGTTGATAACCTTTCCTCCTTTTTAAATTATGGATGATTATCCATTATTATTCCTTCTCTAATAATGCTAGAGAATTAGGTGTTGCACTGTGCTGAGTTGCTGACATTCTCTATTACTATTTTGTGATTGGATGTTGCAGAGGGGGGTTCCTACCAGTTCGCACCTATTCGGTAGAACCGGTTCGTCAAATCTACCGAACTGGTTAGAAGAGGTGGACCCGGAAAGCAGGCCACACCTACAGAAGAGGTTCCAAAAATTTTTGAAACCCACCACTGGTCCTTGGATATGATTATTCTACACTATCATGCTCATATTTATAAAACTCAGTGCCTCTGTGAAAGGTAAGGATGACAACTGCGTTTGTGGTGCAATCAGAACATTGCATGTGTTGAAGTTGTTTTAATGCAAACCAAAGATGCCTTTAAAAAAACAAGTTTACATCCTATTCTTATACATGCCAGTGCTGTGTGTGAGGTAATTTAAGGTGGTTCTGACAAGTGTCATCGGCATCTTCATATCCGGTCACATGGGCGGCAAGCCACTCCCATCTGGTCACATGGGTTGCAAGCCACTTCCACAAAGGAGGCCATACCCACAGAGTAGGGTCGAACAATTTTTGAAACCCATCACTGGGCTGTTGTGTTCACCCAGTGCAGGGGTCAGCAGCCTTGAGCCGTTTGGGCCTGTTTTCCACAGAAAAGAAAGAACTGGGAGCCACAAAACCCTTCCCGTGCCTGACTATTTCATGAGCAGACACAAAACTAACATACATAGTTGAATTATATGTTCTGTTTTCTTCTGTAACTTTTCTTTTCTTGGATTTATCCATGGTAGGCCTACCAGGGTTCAAAAAGCTCAATTAATTGCGTGCTGGTGGGTGTCGCACATTGGCAGTTGTGACACATATTTTGAGTGACAGGGAGCCTCAGCAGAGGAATGAAAGAGCCGCATGCTGCTCCAGAGCCGTCAGTTGCCAACCCCCTGACCCAGTGCTTGATGTCTTATACTATATGTTTATGTCTATTCCTTTCATGTTTGTTAGTTCTCGATAATATCTACATTTTTGTTGCTAATATTTCCTTCCTCTTTCTATAGTAATAATGAATTTATTTTAAATACTATTTAAAGTTGGTGTTGAGTCCTGTGTCCTGAGAATGTCCGTACACAGCATAAACCTCTGAGTTATAGGGATACAAGCAGGGGTGGGTTCCTGCCAGTTCTAACCTCTTCTATAGAAGAGGTTCCACAAATCTACAGTGCCGTTTAGAACCGGTTCCAGCTCCCTCTCCCCGCAAGTCCACAAGTCTTAAAGCTACCAAGTTTGAACACCCCTGGGTTTTTTCTAAAGGGTTAGGGATGCAAGGGTCTTGTAACTTGACAGCTTTAAGACTTGCGTGCTTCAAATGCCAGAGTTTCTGAGCCAACATTTTGATTGCTAAGCAAGAGCGTTGTTAAGTGAGTTTCACCATATTTTACATGTTGGTCACACCCATCCAGTCACATGACTGCCAAGCCACTCCCACTCGGTCACATGGCCAGCAAGCCACTCCCACAAAGCAGGCCACACTTACAGAAGAGGTTCTAACAAATTTTGAAACCCACCATTGGATACAAGCAACAGCAAGCAAGTCTTTAGATGAGATCTTCAAGTTCAGAGGTGGGTTCCTACCAGTTTGCACCTATTCAGTAGAACTGGTTCATCAAATCTACTGAACCGGTTAGAAGAGGTTCCACCAGTGGACCCAGAAAGCAGGCCACACCTACAGAAGAGGTTCCAAAAATTTTTGAAATCCACCACTGGT
The DNA here is from genome assembly GCF_051295495.1 of Thamnophis sirtalis. NCBI lineage: Eukaryota > Metazoa > Chordata > Lepidosauria > Squamata > Natricidae > Thamnophis > Thamnophis sirtalis. Next base: position 17,219,572 of record NW_028261381.1, read on the forward strand.
CCTTGGATATGATTATTCTACACTATCATGCTCATATTTATAAAACTCAGTGCCTCTGTGAAAGGTAAGGATGACTACTGCATTTGTAGTGTAATCAGAACATTGCGTGTGTTGAAGTTGTTTTAACCCAAACCAAAGATGCTTTTTAAAAAACAAGTTTACATCCTATTCTTATGCATGCCAGTACTGTGTGTGAGATAATTTAAGGTAGTTCTGACAAGTGTCGTCGGCATCTTCATATCCGGTCACATGGGTGGCAAGCCACTCCCACAAAGGAGGCCACACCCACAGAATAGGTTGAAACAATTTTTGAAACCCACCACTGTTCAAGTTGCATAGCAGAGTGTGAGCATGCTTGGTGTAAAAGTAAATGTTGGCTGCTCTTGGGTCCAAATGGCCAAATTGTGACAGGTATTGTCCTTACATTTTCCAGAAAATGGCACAGATGAGACTAAGATTAATATCCTGCTGTATACCAAAGTTAGGAGGATATTTTATGTGTCTTATTTAAAAAAAAACATTTTTCAAACTATTTATTTGTTTGTTTGTTTGTCAAACCTGTAAAACATAGCAGGTATAGGTATAAACATAAACAAAGGAAGTAAGTACAGATAAATGGGGACAGTAAGACAGGGACGGTAGGCACGCTGCTGCACTTATACACGCCCCTTTTATGGACCTCTTAGGAATAGGGTTAGGTCCACAATAGACAGTTTGAGGTTGAAGCTGTGAACAACGTTTAAATAAAGCCAAGATGAACAGTGGTGCTTAATATCTATGGGCCAATCTGGGAACAATCATGAAATTTGCAAAATTGCAACTTAGAATATAAACAGAATAAATGGTAAAAAGCCATTTGGGTGTAGTGTTGAAGGTGCTGACCTACAAAACCAGGAGACTGTGAGTTCTAGTCCTGTCTTAGACATGAAAGGCAGCTGGAAGACTATGGACCAGTCAGTTTCTCTCAACCCAACCCACCTCACAGGGTTGTTGTTGCGGGGAAAATAGGAGAAGGAAGCAGTATATCCTCTGCCCTGTACATAATTATGTCAATTTATGTATAATTAAGAAGGGAGGGGAAGGAAGCAGTAGGGAAGGAAGGAAGAAAAATGTTCTGTGTTTGTTAATCTGTCTGTGAAACTAAGAACATGGAAGGATGTAAGATATTTAAATAAATATTGTTTGAATTTATGAGGCAGATTCAACTAATACATTTAATAATCCAATTTAATATTATGATTTAATTATGAGTGAAAGAATTACAGTGTATCCCAGAAAAGTGTTAATTGATATAATTGCAATTGTTATGCAATTTATTGTTATGGGTACATAGGTATTTGCTGATACTTGCAATGATAATGAAAGAATTAGAAAGGTGTGTGTGTGTGTGTGTGTGTGTAGATGGAAGGAAACAAGATGAAACAATGCAATAAAAGTGATTGGACTTTGCTTTCTAATCAGTTCCAACAATAATTCATAACTTTAGCCCTTCAAAACGTGAATGATCAAACTAGAAAATACTCTATTATTTCAAGGAAAATAAAAGGGATAGAGTCTCCTGACAATGCCAATAAAACAGAAGGTTTAAAATTTGTGGCACTATAAACCACTAACATTTCCAATAGGTTTGGCCGTTCTCATTCTCTTGATACCACAAATTCAGAAACTTGTTTTTATAATGCAATTTTTCTTTAGATTAATTCTCAGATTAACTCGAGAAATGCAGTCATTTGGGAATGTAAAACTGACATATTATATAAAGAATTCACTTTGAGCTGGACAACATTTCTTGAAAATGAAGGGTTAGAAAATTGGGTCCTTGCTGTTTTACTCAGAGAACTAAAGTGATAAAGAGAAATAGCCGGATACGACATTTGAGTGTAGATGGAGAATTCTTAGAAGTATTTTTCCATATTTAATATGACTGCTACAGTATATATTTTATTTATTAAATTTATATACTGCCCATCTCACAGTTCAAGACAATATGTTCCATGTTAAACAATAAAAATAGTCTTAAAAGCATTCCTAGGGAAAAAGGCACTTATCTTCTTAGAAGTTAATTGGTATAATACAATTTTGTGCACAAAGTCCTTCTGAACCAGGGGTGGGTTTCAACCGGTTCGCGGCTGTCCCTGTGAACCGGTTGGTCGCCGAACCCGGAAGTAAGTAACTTCTGGGAACGGCGAAGGGCGCGCCCGCCCGCCCGTGGTCCTTACCCGGTTTTGACAAGTTCTGTGCTTCCACGCATGCGCAGGATGCATACAGCGCCTGCGCGATCCTCCAGGAGCAGCTGGAGCGTCACGCAGACGCTAGTACGCATGCGTGCACCGCGCGCGTGCACGAGGACGCCGCCGGCCCCGTTCCAACCGAACCGGTTGGAACGGGGCGAGAAACCCACCCCTGTTCTGAACATAGTCAAAGCTACACACAAAATGTGGGATGGATGTTTATTTAACTTATGTACATCAAGTTTTATTTAAAAAGGAATCCATAGAATTTAAATTCTCCATTAAGTGTTCAAATTCCAGAATCTTCAGTACTATTTGAGCCAAAACAGGAACTCTCATTGTCCTCGTTCTGCTTCTCTGGGGTCTGGCTTTGCTTGGCGATTGGAAGTCTGATCCTTGAAATAAATCTCTCTGCTTTCCTTCTCTGCCTAGTTAAATCAGTTTCTCCAGAGTAAGAAAAACATGAATTTGTACCTTAGCTGTAATGTGTGAAGCAATGTAAATATACTATACTACTGGATTCCCCTGCTTTGTGATGAAACTATATGATTGGGCAATGCAGGAGAAAACTGGTTCACTCTGGTTCAATCCACTGGCTCAGTGGTGGTTGGTGATTGAAACGCACAAGGGAATATCGCTCCCACCGCCTTGAGTCCAGAAGCAGTTCCATAGGTGGAAGTCATAGACATTTTGGTGAGGTACCAATGTTTAGAACTGTAAGGAGCCCCAGACCGTTCCTGAGTGAAGGAGTGGAATGTCTGCCAGTTTGAACTGAGTGTGAGGCAACTGGCAGTTGGAACAGAGTTCTTTTCAGGTGGGGAAAAGGGGAGTAGAACTCCTTAGCATCAGAGCATGTTAATTACTGTATAAGAAATACTAATGATCTGATGGTCATTTTGAAAAATCCTTTCTTGGCAAACACCAAGAAGCCAAGAGGAACATATATGCCAAATCTCAAGATTGTAGACTTTACGATTCTGAAGATTTTTTTGATGAGTGAGTGGTATTTGGCTTTTATATAGAGAGATTAAATTTATATGCTACCTATCTCACAATTCAAGGCAATATGTTCTATGTTAAAACAATCAAAATAGTCTTAAAGGCATTCCTAGGTAAAAGAGTTACAATCCTAAATTCGTTGACTACGTTATCTTCTTAGAACTGGATTGGTATAATACAGTTTTGTGCCCAAAGTCCTTTTGAATTATAGTTATATGTAAATGCACCCAAAGTGAGGGAGGAATTTTCATGAACCTGACCAGAAACTTGGGCTTTTCAGAGACACAAGAATGAATGACAATGGCAAAACTTTGGTGAGAAAAACTTACCTGCTTAGAAAAAGGACTGCTGTTTTCAAAGACACGATTTAAGCATAAATCTGTTCATATGTTTACATGACAGACAAATTAATATAATCCTAAAAGCATAATTGATTTGAGTGCTTATGATGAAAGTTTAGCAGAATGAGGGAAGTAATCTAAGATGATGAAAGGTGCTGTATGTGAAAGATATATTTTTCGTCTTGTTATATCAAGCGTAGTATTTGGAGAGAAAATGAAAACAACCGGGAAAAAAAATCAGAATCAAAGTAGGGAAGAGAAAGTCTTAGAAAATATATTAATCTCTCACCGGAATGAAGGGAAAATGGTTATAAGGAGAGAAAATGTGGAATATGCTTGAAACAGAGTGGGAAAAAGTTATTGTAAGGATGAAAAAGGATAATTAGAGTTATGAAGTGGAGCTGGTTGTAAATAAAGACAAATGGGCACAGGTAAATAATTGTTAAGAAAACAAATGAAAGTAAGAAAAATGTACAGTGTTTATAAACTGATTATGTTATTTGCATGTATATTTTTCTAAGGGAGCAAAGAAGAGTTAAGGTCAAAAGAGGCAGTGAAAATGCAGAGCAATTTTGATAAAGAATAAAATACTAATTTGTTGGTAAAGAAAATATTGATTAGGAAGTGAGTAAAGAAGGTTAAGCAAGGAACCCTCCGGCAGAATGAACATAATTAAAAATAAAAGTGGTGAAATTATTTGCTTCATGATCTTTTAGTTCAGGACATTTAGAGAAACTGAGGATCATTAAGCATGTATAAATGTGAGAAAGAAAGTTTTATTTATATTTGTTCAATTAAAGCAGGAGTCAGCCACCTGTACCCTGCAGGCCGGATTTGACCTGTCACCCCAAATCATATGACCAAATAATTCCAAATAAATTATATTTACCCAGCCTATGAGAGAAAAAGTGTTCACCTCCTCCTTGGGCATCCATTTTGGCACCAACTACTTCAGCATAGGAAAACCAACAAGTTTCCCAAGAATGGCAACAGTGGTAGGAGGACCCAGAAGACGGTGGCCCCTAAATTACAAAATCAGCATAATATAGTGAAGAGGCTTAAATATTGAAATTGTTTTGTGCCTATACGAAGTTAAAGATTGCTGCTGAATGAGACAAGAGTGGTATATGATGAAAATAAAGTATACATTGGAATAAATAGAATGATTAGCAAAGAATTCAGTATTGAGTAAGGACTAAGACAAGGAAGTGTGAAGTCCTTTTGCTTGTTTAATGTATTTATCAACAAATGAATAAGAATTGTTTGCAAGGGTGATAGAGAGGCAGTGGTCAAGAACATGACTGAGCATGTCCTCTATGTGCAGATGATTCAGTCTTCTTGGCTGGAAGTAAGAGATTATTTGCAGAGGGTGTATGATGCGTCAATAAATGTGCACCTCAAACCTAATGCTTCAAAGACCAAAGGGCTTGAGTTTGACTGGGGAAAGGACTGAATAATTTTAAGTTATACACAAGTGATGAAAATCTAGGGCCTATAGATAAAGTTGTGTAGTCTAACAACATCTATTCTAAAGATAGAAACATGGATGGGGCAATATTGGTATGTGCAAATAGAAAGATAGTCGGTATTATCAAAGCAGTTATGAAAAATGAATATTTATTGAAAGAAGCTAAAATGGCTGTGTAAGAGTATCCTTCTGCCTGCTTTGTTATATGGAAATGAAAACTGGATATATCAAAAGAGATAGAAAATTAAGTTGAATGCAGTGTAAGTGAAGTACAGGTAGTCCTTGACTTATAACCACAATTGAGCCCAACATTTCTGTTGTTAAGTGAGACATTTAAGTGAATTTTGCCCCATTTTATGACCTTTCTTGCCATAGTTGTTAAGTGAATGATTGCAGTTGATAAGTTAGTAACCCAGTTGTTAAATGAATTTGGCTTCCCCGTTGACTTTGCTTGTGAGAAAAGGTGATCACTCGATCTTGGGGCACAGCAACAGTCATAAATATGAACCAGTTGCAAAGCCTCTGAAATTTGATCAAATGTCCACGGAGATGCTGCAAAGGTTGTAACTGTGAAAAACAGTCATAAACCACATTTTTCAGCGTGGTTGTAACTTTGAATGGTCACTAAACAAACTGTTGTAAGTCAAGCACTACCTGTACGTAAAATAGGTGTGCAAGAAAACAAGAAAAGGTCAAGTCAAAGATGAATAAGATTTCATGAAAGTGGCTTGAATACAAAAATGCATGATCATTATGAAAGTACTTTGAGGTGGTTTGGTCAAGGAATGTGGATCAAATCACAAAACATAAGTGTAAATGGGCTGGGCTGGATGGAAGGGAAAGAGATAATGTATAATGTTTTCCCGTAAATAAGACCCAACCAGAAAAACAGGCCCTAGCATGATTTTTCAGGATGCTTGTAATATAAGCCCTACCAAAAATAGGCCCCAGTTAAGAGAATAGCAATAGCAGTTAGACTTATATACCGCTTTCAGCCCTCTCTAAGCGGTTTACAGAGTCAGCATGTTGCCCCCAACAACAATCCGGGTCCTCATTTTACCCACCTTGGAAGGATGGAAGGCTGAGTCAACCCTGAGCCGGTGAGATTTGAACAGCCGAACTGCAGAACTGCAGTCAGCTGAAGTAGCCTGCAGTGCTGCATTTAACCACTGCGCCACCTCAGGCACCTGAATTTTCCTGAAAATAAGACCTAACTGGAAAATAAGCCCTAATGCATCTTTTGGAGCAAAAAGTAGTATAATATCAAGCATTATTTTTGGGGAAACACAGGTAGGATGCAGCTCATGCGAGTTCTCAAAAGGGGACATCAGAAGTTTAAAAATAAAAGGCAATGAATGAAAGAACTGTATATGGTAAACGTAATGGAAGTAAGCATGGTTTCCCTTTCCAAACTCATATCCTTATCTTCATCGGCTGACTATTTATTTTGCCTTTCCTACACTTTATATAAATTTGATTTTCCTAAAAGAAAATAGTAAGATGGGTATCTAAGAATGGAGGAATGTATTTGGCTCAGAAAACAGATTTATGCTTTCATCCTATTGCTGACTTTGTGGGAAAGTTCAGTTCTACAATTCTACAATTCCTACAACTAAGGTTTGCTTTTGTTACTGAAAATAAAATAAATTGACATCTTGAAAAATAGATGCTATGGAAAGAGTGTATCCTTCCCTCATTCTTCAAACTTTTAATTGTAAAATTGTCCTGTAGCTATTCATACAGATTCATCATTTCAGTTCCATCTGTGATAATATCAGCTTCTGGGGTTAGTAGGCTGAAAGGGGATATTAATAATATGCTAAATAATTAAGATTTAACTCTGTGTAAATAGAAACTCTGCTGCTATTGGATTGAAAGTATTATGGTTTCAGAAGCCAGCAGAGAAACAATAATAACTAATAGAGAATATATTTAGAGAATCAAAATGACCTGAATAAGAATCAATGGATAGTTACAAAGTGCAAAAATTAGCATTTAAAAAAAATTGCTCTTACTGCTAATTTAAATTGTTGGGTCATCTTTTTCACTTTATCACTTGTCAAAGGAGTAAAATGCAATCCTTTTTAAAAATACAAACCTCTTGGTTTAATAATGAAGAAAACAGGCATCCAGAATTAGAATAAATTAACTTTCACTTTACAAGTTTTCTAGATATAAAAGTCAGTTTGGTCTAGTAGTTAAGATGGCCAACATCTTCCAGATTAGAAACCAGGTACTGGTGAGTTGAAGTTCTGCCATAGGCATGAAAATTTTGGGCCAACCACTCTCTCCCAACCCACCTCACAGGGTTGTAGTTGTGGGAGAAAGAAGTAGTATTAGGTAGGCTCACTGCTTTGAGTTATTTATAAAAATAATAAACATGGGATGTAAATAAATAAATAAAAATTAAAAACCAAGCCCCATAAACCACATGAACTGACCTACGGTATCTATTGCCTGGACTGAATGAGATGATAGCAATAGTGGAGGATAGGTGAATTCAAGTTTGAAATGTTAGGAATTTGCTATGCTTGGTTTTCTTAGTAATGTTTAATAACAAAGAAGGTAACATTATTAAAGCAAACCCCACTCTCTTCTGTCAAAGTGCTGCCGATGCTATCTTGCTTAGTAACACCAAAGAAACACCAAGTTCCCAGCATGAAACATATGCATTGATTTCAGGTAGTAGTCTTTAAGCATGTAATTGATCTAAAATTTTGGTGGTTTTCTCTCCCATGGAAAGAAGTTTGGTATCTAACTTAAACATTTCACTTCCGTAGAGTTCACTATATGGAACTCTACGGAAGTCCTTTGTGATTTGTGCTGCTGCTGACAATGAAAAATAAGTATTCTCTAAGACAATTAAGGTTAATTTCTAAAATGGAAAGTGCCAAGCACTTTCAAAACAATCTGTGAGTCTTTCCTACAATATAAAGGGCACATTGCAGTGGTGGGATTCACTTACTTTTGCTACTGGTTCACAAATGTGAGCGCACTCGCTCACGCGCTTGCTTTCCTCAGATGTGCCACCTTTGGTGCATGTGCACCACCTTTGGTGCATGTGTACCACCTTCTGCACATGTGCAGAAGGTCGTGCACTACGTCAGGTGGGTGGGCAGAGCCTCCAGCAACAGCCACTACCGATTTTTCCGAACCGATAAGAACCAGCTGAAAACAACCTCTGGCACATTGCTTTGAGAGTCCAACCAACTTTCAAAGAATCTAGGAGATATCTGTAATTTCAGATATTCTATGCTAAATATGTCTTACCCCTGGAAAGAAGATGTGATGGTTAAATTTAATTGAATGATGTACGCAATTTGCTTTGTCCCTTCTTTACTTTCTCAGATGTGTAGTAACTGGCTTTGATAAATTAAGCAGTCAAAGTAACCCACAAACATAACTAAATAGCAATAGCAATAGCAGTTAGACTTATATACCGCTTCATAGGGCTGTCAGCCCTCTCTAAGCGGTTTACAGAGTCAGCATATCGCCCCCATAGTCTGGGTCCTCATTTCACCCACCTCGGAAGGATGGAAGGCTGAGTCAACCCTGAGATTAGAACCGCTGAACTGCAGATAACAGTCAGCTGAAGTGGCCTGCAGTACTGCACCCTAACCACTGCGCCACCTCGGCTCTAAAGTCCAACTTTTCCCAGCCTTAGGACCTCATCTTCTCCTGCTCGCCTGGTCAGCTGTCAGAAACTATAGGAGTTGGTTCCTAAAGGCTATTTTATGGCTTTGAGTTCTTCCTATACAGGTCAAAAAGTTTAACTAAGAACTAATTTATGGTTTTCTATATAGTAGTGAATCAGGGAATATAATCAAAATGAAGGTAAGTGTCATTCCCTAACCATATAATATGTAACAAGGATATTACTGACCCATGTCCTACCGGTGGCACTACCGTATTTTCACCCATATAACCCGCGGGTTATATGCGGTTTTTACAAGCACAGCGCCCCCCTGCGGGTTATATGCGTGGGCGGGGTATACGGAAAATATTTTACACGATCGGAGGCTTACACGATCGGAGGCTTGCTTCTTTCTCCGTTTCTTCCCCCACCCCGATCTCAGCTGTTTCCTTCTCCTCCGTTCCTTTCCTCTTCCCCAGCGTGCGCAGGCTTCTTTCTCCGTTTCTTCCCCCACCCCGATCTCAGCTGTTTCCTTCTCCTCCGTTCCTTTCCTCTTCCCCAGCGTGCGCAGGCTTCTTTCTCCGTTTCTTCCCCCACCCCGATCTCAGCTGTTTCCTTCTCCTCCGTTCCTTTCCTCTTCCCCAGCGTGCGCAGGCTTCTTTCTCCGTTTCTTCCCCCACCCCGATCTCAGCTGTTTCCTTCTCCTTCGTTCCTTTCCTCTTCCCCAGCGTGCGCAGGCTTCTTTCTCCGTTTCTTCCCCCACCCCGATCTCAGCTGTTTCCTTCTCCTCCGTTCCTTTCCTCTTCCCCAGCGTGCGCAGGCTTCTTTCTCCGTTTCTTCCCCCACCCCGATCTCAGCTGTTTCCTTCTCCTCCGTTCCTTTCCTCTTCCCCAGCGTGCGCAGGCTTCTTTCTCCGTTTCTTCCCCCCCCATCTCAGCTGTTTCCCTTCTCTTTTACTCGTCGCGGGTTATATGCGTGTGCGGGTTATTTGCGTGGGCGGGTTATATGGGTGAAAATACGGTAATAATGCAGAATCATCTGCCATATCTCTCTTATCCATATAATATTTTTAGAAGGGGAAAAAATGTCTAAACGACAGTGTTTCTGATTTCAGGAAACTGATCAGTTCCCTAGGGATAAAATGTGACTAATAAATTCAATGTGGGTAATAATTACTACCTTCACACATGCAGAGTCATTACTTGTCATTATAGTCAACAAGCCCACATTGATAACTATGTCAACAAAAATAGCCGATATGTGGCATTTTTTTGCCCTTCAACAGAATAAATCAATGCATTTATTCACTCAGTTTCACTCCCATTTTAACCTGAGCATGAAGCAGCCTTTTTGAGGATGTTGGCCAAAACCGATGATTTCTGGGAAACCTTCCTGCAGTGTGACATTCTGACATTCTGCTGAAAGAGAATCAAAATGAATTTTGCTGAGGCAAGGAGGAAAGTGCCATCTTGTTAATCAGAAGGTCCTTGAGACCTTGGAAAGCTGTTTCACATAGTTTGATAATTAGAGAATATCATTGAACAGCACTAAAAAAGCAACAACACAGAAGAGATATAAATATAGTATTTGGCTCTTCTGATAATTAAATAACTGCACCAGCTGTGTCAGCAAGAAACAGAGTCAAACAGGAGGGAGAAAAAGAGCATTCCACACTGCACATTTTTTTTTTTTTTTGGTCATACATCTCATCTGTTCTGGTCTATTAAAGAAGCGGATAACTGGGCTTTACTACCCGCGTACTGGTTGTGCAAAAATATGAAGAGCGTGCCAGAGCTATGAAGTCATGCGTAGCTTGGCACTTCGTAACACAAGGAAAGTCAATTTGTTCACCCTTCCTCCTTTGTTAAAGGATTCTCATCCAAACTTTCCTGAAGTTGAAGTTCTGGTGTCAATAGAGAGGAAATGGAAGGAAAGATTTGTGACATACACTCACCTGCAGAGGGAATAGAAATCTATCTATCTATCTATCTATCTATCTATCTATCTATCTATCTATCTATCTATCTATCTATCTATCTATCTATCTATCTATCTTTCTTTCTTTCTTTCTATCTATTTATCTATCTATTTATCTATCTATTTATCATCTATCACCTATCACCTATCTATCTATCTATCTATCTATCTATCTATCTATCTATCTATCTATCTATCTATCTATCTATCTCTATCACCTATCACCTATCACCTATCACCTATCACCTATCACCTATCACCTATCACCTATCACCTATCACCTATCACCTATCACCTATCTATCTATCTATCTATCTATCTATCTATCTATCTATCTATCTATCTATCTATCTATCTATCTATTTATCATCTATCATCTTTTATCTATCACCTATCACCTATCACCTATCACCTATCACCTATCACCTATCACCTATCGTCTGTCTGTCTGTCTGTCTGTCTGTCTATCTATCTATCTATCTATCTATCTATCTATCTATCTATCTATCTATCTATCTATCTATCTATCTATCTATTATCATCTAGCATCTTTCATCTATCATCTATCATTTATCACCTATCAATCTATCTATCTATCTATCTATCTATCTATCTATCTATCTATCTATCTATCTTTCTTTCTTTCTTTCTTTCTTTCTTTCTATCTATTTATCTATCTATTTATCTATCTATTTATCATCTATCACCTATCACCTATCTATCTATCTATCTATCTATCTATCTATCTATCTATCTATCTATCTATCTATCTCTATCACCTATCACCTATCACCTATCACCTATCACCTATCACCTATCACCTATCACCTATCACCTATCACCTATCACCTATCACCTATCACCTATCTATCTATCTATCTATCTATCTATCTATCTATCTATCTATTTATCATCTATCATCTTTTATCTATCACCTATCACCTATCACCTATCACCTATCACCTATCACCTATCGTCTGTCTGTCTGTCTGTCTGTCTATCTATCTATCTATCTATCTATCTATCTATCTATCTATCTATCTATCTATCTATCTATCTATCTATCTATCTATCTATCTATCTATCTATTATCATCTAGCATCTTTCATCTATCATCTATCATTTATCACCTATCAATCTATCTATCTATCTATCTATCTATCTATCTATCTATCTATCTATCTATCTATCTATCATCTTTCATCTATCATCTATCACCTATCATCTATCAATCTATCGATCGATCGATCGGTCTAACTATCTATCTATTTATCATCTATTATCTATCTATCTATCTATCTATCTATCTATCTATCTATCTATCTATCTATCTATCACCTATCATCTTTCATCTATCACCTATCACCTACCTACCTACCTACCTACCTACCTACCTACCTATCATCCATCATCTTTTATCTATCACCTATCACCTATCTGTCTGTCTGTCTGTCTGTCTGTCTATCTATCTATCTATCTATCTATCTATCTATCTATCTATCTATCTATCTATCTATCTATCTATCTATCGGTCTAACTATCTATCTATCTATTTAGCATCTATCATCTATCTATCTATCTATCTATCTATTTATCATCTATCATCTTTCATCTATCACCTATCATCTATCAATCTATCGATCGATCGATCGGTCTAACTATCTATCTATTTATCACCTATCACCTATCACCTATCACCTATCACCTATCACCTATCACCTACCTACCTACCTTCCTACCTACCTACCTACCTACCTATCTATCATCTATCATCTATCATCTATCAATCTATCTATCGATTGGTCTAACTATCCATCTATCTATTTATTGATCTACCAATCTATTGATCCATCCATCTGTCCATCCATCCATCCATCCATCCATCCATCCATCCATCCATCCATCCTCTACTTGTTTTATAATCCTATATTTCCTCCATATAATGTGCTACATGCATACATGTGTACAGGTTTTCCATTCTATTATTGTTTTATATACCATGAAACATAAAATACCTAAAAACCTAAAATACTTCTGTTCTACAGAACCTATTTCAATGCAATCCCTAGCAACCAAGACAATATTTCATTACTAAAATTGAACAGGCTCCTCGGCTGGCCTGTATAAATGGACCTACAATTATTTCAGCGAGGATATCAGAGCTACAGATATGATTTAAAGAGACAAACCACTTTGGACCATTATGCTGAATCCTCAGTGCTGGCCAAAGTCCTTCTCAGAGTTGAGTGGTTTGGGCACACATTGAATCCCTCAGCATATGCTGGAAGCAGAAACATCTGAGTGGCCAAAAAGTGGCAGTCCTAATTGCACCTAATTCCTACCTGTTTGCGTACTGTATGTCCCTCTGGCTGAAACTTCCCTTTCCAGAAAATTTTCAACACACTGCAAGGAGGCTTCAGAGCAGTGGTGAGTTTCAAATTTTTTTAGAACCTCTTCTGTAGGTGTGGCCTGTTTTGTGGGAGTGGCTTGCCAGCCATGTCACTGAGTGGGAGTGGCTTGGCAGTCATGTGGTTGGGTGGGCGTGGCCAACTTAGCAACCAAAATGTTGGCTCAGAAACTCTGGCATTTGAAGCACGCAAGTCTTAAAGCTGTCAAGTTACAAGGCCCTTGCATCCCTAACCATTTAGAAAAAAAACCCCAGGGGTGTTCAAACTTGACAGCTTTAAGACTTGTGGACTTCAACTCCCAGAATTCCTCCTCTCGATCTTCATCTTGATGATGTGGGGATGGGCGGGGGGAGGGAGCTGGAACCGGTTCTAAACGGCACTGTAGATTTGTGGAACCTCTTCTATAGAAGAGGTTAGAACTGGCAGGAACCCACCCCTTTTTCAGAGCTAAATAGCTATCCTTCATGTTGTGGGGACTTCTTCAGCATTCACCAAAGTTGCCCAGCCTGCAAATACTTTGGCCTATGCTGTGGGAGAAGGATCTTCACAAGAAGAAGTTCTAAGAAACATCAAGGGGATGCTTCATTCAAACCTTCATCAAGCTAAGCAAAGATTTACCTTTACCTTATTGTTTAGTGGATCAAAGCTGCCCCACAAATATTTATTAAAGTTACCTTGAAGAACTAACCATCACAATACATTTGGGCAGTCTATAAAACAACTTTGGCCAACTAGTCACTCCGAAGTGATATAACAATATATTGTCCCAGAGGTGCTTTTCAAAAGGCAACTGGATTTTGCTGGGGGGGGGGTGTTGTTGTAAATGTTTCACTTCTCATCCCAGACATTTCTTCAGTTCTGACTGACTTCAGAACTGAAGAAGCTTCTATGATGAGAAGCAAAACATTTTCAAGGGAAAAAAAACCAACAAAGGCCGGTTGCCTTTTGAAAAGCACCTTTGGAACAACTTTCACTTGGATGATCAAGAATCTCCATAGACGTAACAATATGTTCTGAATTTCTATTTAGCACATTTCTATCTATTTATATTTATCCCACCTCACCCTTTTTATAAATACTAGTGACAAACATACCTAATATTCCTTCCTCTTCCTATTTTTCCAGCAACAACGGTCCTATGAAGTGTGTTGAGCTGACACAGAGTGATTGGTACACAGTTACCCAGCTGGCTTTTGTGCCTAAGATAGGACTAGATCTCACAGTATTCGGGTATCTAGCCTGATGCCTTAACCACTAAACCAAACTAGCCTTCTAAACCTCTATATCACTGCATATCAATGTATCTTTACACTATATAGATCATATTATTCCATAAAAGGAGTAACTCAGGGGTGGGTTCCTGCCAGTTCTAACCTCTTCTATAGAAGAGGTTCCACAAATCTAGAGTGCGGTTTAGAACCGGATCCAGCTCCCTCCCCCCGCCCGTCCGCACATCAAGATGAATTCTGGGAGTTGAAGTCCGCAAGTCTTAAAGCTGTCAACTTTGAACACCCCTGGGTTTTTCTTCTAAAGGGTTAGGGGTGCAACGGTCTTATAACTTGACAGCTTTAAGACTTGCGTGCTTCAAATGCCGGAGTTTCTGAGCCAACAGTTTGGTTGCTAAGCAAGAGTGTTGTTAAGTGAGTTTCACCACACCCACCCAGTCACATGACTGCCAAGCCACTCCCACTCAGTCACATGGCTGGCAAGCTACTCCCACCTGGTCACATGGCCAGAAAGCCACTTCCACAAAGCAGGCCACACCTACAGAAGAGGTTCTAAACAGCAGTGACCACAACTGGTTCCAACAAAATAGTTGCTAAGTGACACAGTAACCACAAGAGGGATGGGGGAGGGGGAAGAGAGGAAGGGAGAGGGAGAAGAAGGGAGGGAGAAAGAGAGAGACAGAGACAGACAGACAGAGAGAGACAGAGATGGAGAAGGAGAGAGATAGAGAGGGAGGGAGAGAAGCTGGTTGCTGCCATCTTATCCAGGTAAAGTTGTCTCATTGTTTTATCCAGGTAAAGGTCTTCTGGGCCTGATCTCTCTCTCTCTCTCTCTCTCTCTCTCTCTCTCTCTCTCTCTCTCTCTCTCTCTCTCTCTCTCTCTCTCTCTCTCTTTCTTTTTCTTTCTTTTTTCTTTCTTCCTTTTCTTTCCTCTTCTTTTCTTTTCTTCCCACAGGGCAGAGAAATTGCTTAAAGAAACTCTCGGTTCCCAAGTTTCCTTTTTTTGCAGTGTGTTCATAAAAGTGCTAACTGCAAATTAACAACATTTGCTCTGTGACCTTATTTAGTTGAGTAGAACTGTTCCTCTGGCTGGTAACTGCGGCCTGAAACTGACTAGACCTTAACTGTTGTTGTAAAAGTGTCCATTGATTGGAAAATGATTCTTTTTTAAATAGAGTTTATTACTGTTCTATTTGCAACTGGTCACTGTCTGGAGCAGTTGCTAAATGAAAAGGAGAATTGAATGTGTCAAGAGAAGCATAACAATTAGTTGAATACAATAGGGGTACTTGAATTCAGCATAAAGGGACATGGTCCCTATATTAGATGGCAAGGATCCAAACTATAACACACAAAAAGGGGGAAAAAACAATTAAAAGAGAATGACCAAGGAAGTCATAATTGGTTAAAGTTGATGTCATTCTCAAACAAAAAGGGTACTTAAGGAATAAAAATTGATAAAGTATATGGGGTATGAATATAGTAGAAGCAGGGACGGTTTTCAAGGACAGAAAAATTTTACACATGCTGAATATCCTTAGTGTGAACTAGTTGCAACTATTTTTCTTTTCTGCTGCTTATGTTATGATTTTCATGTCTTTGTCCTACTCTTCCTTACTTTTTTACTCACCAGGCAGTTGCTGTGAATTGAACATAATTGAATGTGTGTGGGGGGGGGGGAGCAACCATATGACTATAGGAGCACAAGATAAATTTTAACCACAGAATAGTAGAAAAAGGGATTGTGAGGGTTTCAAAAAGAGAATTAATACCAAAGTTGAACAACAGATGAGTCAACCTCCATCTTTATTTCACACTCTTTTGAACTGGAATCTCTCCCCAAAATTACCTTGCTCTATCCAGCTAATCTATAAATATAAAAAAGTATGTGTATATGTTTGTGTGCGTTTATGTGTGTGTGTTCCAGCATAACACTGAAACGCCTCAAGCAATTTCAACCAAACTTAGTACACAGATGACTTACGCTCTGGAGAAAAATACTGTGGGGGTAAGACACACGTAACACCCCTTGATGTGTGTGTTTTGTTAAGATATAGCATGTTGTGCTTTAAAATGGCTTCTACTATAGTGCCATAAAATGGTTTCTACTGTACAGTGCAGTGGATTTGCCATGGTAACGGCTTCACGATACTCCACAAGGGGGCTCCCTCTGGTAAGGGGGAAAATCCAACATTAGAAATTATGTTTGGGTTCAGACATTTTCCTCCTATAAATAAATACCCGGGCAATGCTGGGTTATCAGCTAGTACTTAATAAAATGCAATTTTACATATCACCTATGTATCCAATGTTAATATCTATAATGTTAATTCTTCTGGATTTGAAAGATTATTCCAGTTTTTTCTACCCTATAACATTTGTTGAAGAATTAAATAGAATGAAAGTCATTGTGAAGCTTCCTAAATTGTGTCTATGAACTTCTCTTATGATGACTTAATATTAGGCAATGGCCTCTATATATTTAAACTCAACAACTAGTTCATCAACTAGGCAGTTCTATTTCCCAAAAGCAATCTGTAAATTTCCAACTCAAATGACTGCAGATAATTGAATAATGATGTTCCCCATCTTACATTACACCACCAACCATTCCCTAACCACCATCTAAAACAAAATTAAAACATAGGCCTGGTTTTATGGGTTTTGTTGTTGTTTTTAAGCCTGTTCTCTCTTACTTGATCCATTCATGTGGTATCGGGAACTGTAGAGACTTGGAGACTACCGAACAACCAGATCCACACATACAGAATTAAAGCTAACTACTTTATTATTTTCTGCTTATAATACAGGAATGTCCGCAGTCTGGCAGTTTGCTCTTGGGAACAATTAGATAAGGCTAAAAGGAACTTGGGAGGGAAGGTTGGTCCTAGCCCTTTTGAGGCTACACAAATGCTTCATTATAGGGATGTGGTGGCTCAGTGGCTAAGACATTGAGCTTGTCAATTAGAAAGGTTGGCAGTTCACTGGTTCAAATCCCTAGTGCCGTGTAATGGAGTGAGCTACCGTTACTTGTCCCAGTTTCTGCCAACCTAGCAGTTCAAAATCATGTTAAAATGCAAGTAGAAAAATAGGGACCACTTTTGGTGGGAAGGTAATTTTTTTGTGCTTTAGGCATTTAGTCATGCCGGCCACATGACCATGGAGACATCTTCAGACAGCGTTGGCTCTTTGGCTTTGAGACGGAGATGAGCACAGAGTCGGGAACGAATAGCATGGGAATGTGTGATGGGAAGCTTTACCTTTAATGACTTCAGGCTGTCTCCATGCTTAATCCCTCCTCATTGTAAGGATGGGTGCTTCCCAACAGTATTTCAGCACCAAAACAACTATGACTACCCTGCTTGCTACTTCTTGAGCAACAAAACAGAACTGGACTGCTCTGTAAATATTCAAAACTAAAACTATGATTAGCGCCCAGATCATTATGTTGGTAGCCCTGTTTGCATTCCTCCCCACCTCATTAATTTTTCTTCTTTGTCTCTTTCTCCAGCTCAATGAGTGGCGAGTGTAGCGAGGATAGGCGATGGCTAGTGAATATAATCTATAGAGGTTTCAGCTCAGCCATTTCTGTGAGATAAAGAGATGGAAAAACTGGGGGAAAATGTTCTCCATCATGACCTTGACCCAACGGCCCAGCCTCCCTTTGGATGTTAGGTCACCTCAACGGCCTGCTGGAAAGCAGTGAAAATGAATCCTTTGATAGGACAGGGCTGTCTTGTAGATAATTGGAAGATTTCTGTTGTGGCTGTGTAATTTTATCATGGTGCTGCTTATAGTCGGGGCATATTTATTAATCTAATGTGTGCTATTAGGCTGTTTCCATGGATTCACTAGTGTTGGTTATTGTGAAGTTTTTAGTGTTACATTGTTTACTGTGTTTTCTTGTTTATAAACCTTACCTTAAGATTTTATAATTTTGTATTGTTTGTTTGACTGTGGCTGTCTTTGCAGTTATTTCTGTAAGGTGCAATGAATTTGGAAAGAATTGGCGATGTACACAGTTTTTTTTAAAAAAATAGAAATGAATCAATCAACGAATCAAGCAGCGATTTCCCTAAGTAGAGTAAAGATACATTCTTCCTTTTTTTTTCCAATATAGACAAGTTAAAAGATTGCTTTGTTCTTTTCTAAACAATAGAATGAATCATAGAAGTGTTCTTGTATAGACTCAAAATTCAGGAATTGCCACTATAATGTTTTGAAATTGTCATATGGTACAATAATGCTTCTCCACCCCCACCCCCACCCCCAGCCATTCAACTGCATTGGCATAGTAATTTAAATGGCATTGCCAGTAAAGTTCCAGGTAGTTCTGAGAGTTATAAAATATGCCTTTTCAGGTTTCCACAATGCCAACAATTTCTTGGATTTGAAACTGGCAGCCTCCCAAACACAGGAAGCAGGTGATTTATGGAAGGAGGTAGCTATAAAAAGCTTCCATTTGCCTGAGTTTTAATTAACTGTTGTGCTATTGGCCTCCTCCCTTAAGCTACTGAAGGGGCTTGCTTTTCTTTTCAAGACTGCAGATTAATAACTTGAATGTATTTATTTTTTTAACACTTTCCTCCTACATAGCAATCCTGATGCTGGAGATTATACATATATAGAAACAGTGTTCTGAGTCCTCCCCCAGGCAATTCTTCCTGGGTAAGTGGGTGATCTCCGCTAGAATCAAAAGGCTTAACAAATATAGAAGCAGACGGGCGTTTCCCAGTCATATAGGAAGGCAGCCTCTGTTGTACTCTTACAGAATAATTCAAGCCACTTCAGAGGTGGGTTCCTACCAGTTCGCACCTATTTGGTAGAACCGGTTCGTCAAATCTACCGAACCAGTTAGAAGAGGTTCCACCAGTGGACCCAGAAAGCAGGCCACACCTACAAAAGAGGTTCCAAACTTTTTTGAAACCCACCACTGGTCCTTGGATAGGATTATTCTACACTATCATGCTCATATTTATAAAACTCAGTGCCTCTGTGAAAGGTAAGGATGACTACTGCGTTTGTGGTGCAATCAGAACATTGTGTGTGTTGAAGTTGTTTTAACGCAAACCAAAGATGCCTTTTAAAAAACAAGTTTACATCATATTCTTATGCATGCCAGGGCTGTGTGTGAGGTAATTAGTGTGGTTCTGACAAGTGTCGTCGGCATTTTCATATCCGGTCACATGGGCGGCAAGCCACTCCCATCTGGTCACATGGGCGGCAAGCCACTCCCACAAAGGAGGCCACACCCACAGAATAGGTTCGAACAATTTTTGAAACCCACCACTGAGCCACTTCCTTTGGAAGTCGGTAGTTTGAGTTCACTGAGGTTTACAGTCAGTAAAGAGTTATAGGATAATAGACTCAGTTGCTAGAAGGCCTTGCATCCAAGAACACAGTCTTCCTTTGCAGCAGAACATGCAAGCTCTGGAGAAAGTAAGATCCACATTTTCTACTGACTTTTGCTGCAAACCCACAATCATATATTCCTGATACACAATGCACATGCCCTCAAGCTAAAGAAGATGGGAAATGGCTGACAAAATGGTACTGGAGAAAGGGTAGCCTTGCTGGCCTTTGTTAGACTTCAGGGATTTTTCAAAACATGTGCTGAAGTCGGTACTTCTATTGAGGATCCAGCATTAGCTATTCCAGTTGAACCTGAATAGTTGAATTTCAGTGCAAAGAAACTGAGGACAACAATTGAATAGAAAAGGCATGAGTTTTCTTTAAGAACATTACAAAAATCAAGATTTTTTTTAAAAAAATGCAAAGATGTGCATAATCAATAACAGAAAAGACAAATTGTAATGGAGAAAGACAATATAAAGAAACTGAGTCATGCTTAAATGGACATTTTAGAAAGTGAAGTTAAAGAAGCCTTAGGAAATAGTCATCTACCAAATTGCAAGAGTATATGGAATACCATACTATTTTGTAGTCAAATAGTGTTTTCCCCTTGTTGGCACTTGTGAAAAACACAGTAAAGTTATATTTTAATAACAAAAAGGCAGTGGTGGGATTCAATTTTTTTACTGTGGGCGTGGCTTGGTGGGCATGGCCAGGCTTGGTGGGCATGACTTGGTGGGCGTGGTAGGAGAATGATACTGTAAAATCCCCATTCCCTCCCGATCAGCTGGAACTCAGGAGTCAGAGAATGGATGGGGGCAGAGCCAGTCAGAGGTGGTATTTACCGGTTCTCTGAACTACTCAAAATGTCCTCTACTAGTTCTCCAGAACTGGTCACAACCTGATGAATACCACCTCTGCAAAAAGGCAATTCTAAGGAATAGTTGTACTTATCTCCCATGCTAGAAAGATGATGCTCAAGATTTTACAACCCACTTTTCAACAATAGATGGAACAAGGATTGCTAGGTGTATGAGTATAATCCAAAAGAGACGGAGGCATCCATTTTGTTTATTCCAATGGATAATTGGGAAAGGGAATACATTTCAAAAATACAATAGAGTTTGCTTTATTGATCATGTAAGGCTCTTGACTGTATAGACTATAACAAATTATGGATAGCTTTTTATAGTATACCAGACTCCCATGTCTGCCTTTTGAAGAAGTTAGGCAATAATCAAGAAGCAAATTCAGATGGGATGTAGAACAAATAAATGGACCAGAACTGGCAGTTTTTCAAGGCTGAATACTGTCACCTTATTTATTTATGTTATATGCAGAAAAATACTGGACTAGAGGAAATAGAAATTAAAATTGACTCATATAATATAAACAAACTCAGAAATGCTGATAGTATTACTTCATTGCCTGGATGTCTGAAAGACTTAAGGAGTATCTTGCTGAAAATAAGAGAGAGTACAAAATACAACCTGCTGATGAATATTTTAAAATCGTAAGATATGTTAACAGGACATGCCAACCCAATGCAACTAGTTTAGTGATAGTTAACCTTTTGGGTTCAGCATGTCAAAAATGGCAAACTCTCCCCCTCTCACCTCCCTCCTTTCCTCTCTCTCTTCCTCCCTCCTTCCTTCCTTCCCTCCCTCCCTCTCTCTCTCTCTCTCTCTCACATACACACACACAAAACAACATTTTTTCTCATCCCCATTAGGACCAGCATAACATGCTGGTAAACATTGGCATATCGGCCAAAATGTTGTGGAGGGTCAGCTTTGATCCACATGTCGTAAGTTCATTATCACTGAACTAGATGGAGAAGCTGAAGTAGAAACAGATTTTATCTTTCTGGTATCAAATGTTCAAATGAGTGTATCCATGAAATAATGATACATCTGCTACTTGAGGGAAAAGGCTGTGACAAATCTAGACAAAATATTGAACTGCAGAGACACTACACTGACAATAGATTTATATTTCTCAACACTATGGTTTTCCCAGTTGTGACATATAGCTGCGGAAGCTGGACCATCAGAAAGGCTGAACAATGAAAAATGAATGACTTTGAGTTGTGGTGCTGAAGAAGATTGTTGAGAATAGCGTGGAACACAAGAAAAACAAATCATTCACTATTACTGAAATAGAACCAACTCCTCACTGGATATGCCAATAACAAAGCTAAAGCCGAGACATTTGGGGCATATAATAAAAGCTAAGAACCATTGGGGAAGACTTGGATGCTTACAAGGACAATCAAATGCAAGATGGTTAGACGTTTTCACTGAGGAATGAGCTTACAACAACTCAAAGAAGCAGTTACTGGCAGGCAACTGGGTGATATTACATCCATTAGGTTACAAGCAGTTGGAAGTGATGGAATGACTGAACTACAGTCTGCAATTAGTAGCAGTAGAAGCACTTTTAAAAAAAAGTGTTACTAAGATATTTGCTATCTCCCTTACCTTCCATTCATATACAGCATCAGCCAACGGCATCCTACAGATCTGAAATACAGAGACAGCACCAGGAACAATGTTTCACACCTTTTGAAGGGCAATTGTAGAAAAGTGTCTGGGAAAACAGGCAGTACAAATATTTCCAGTGAACATGAATGGGTATGGAAGATAGCAAGACTTACTGTGGCTAAGTTGTTTTATACATTATAAGCTCTGTTGGAGTTATTTCCTTTGCTATTGAAGAAGATGCTGATCTAAATTGTTTAGTGATGTCTCGATGCACTGATCCTGGATTAAGATATATCAAAATAAACTATTGAGTTTTTAGAGCATATGGGAAATCTGATAGTGTTTATGGGTGCAGGTTACAAAGTTGCCATGGAAAGTTAAAAGTGACTCGACATATACCAGATTGAAAAAGAGACAAGATGTGAAATACTTTGATAAAATATTTTGTCTTCCAACACTGTCCTCCTTTACAGGAATTGCTTGAAGAAAATACACACTATACAGTGTGTTGATATATTACCAGTCAGCTGGGTTGCAAATTCACCAACATCTGATCATCAAAAAAAGAATACATTAGAATAATCCCAGATCCAAAATAGAATTTTCACACATGGAGAATTCATTCAGAGTCCTCTCCCACTCTCCTCCTCCCCTCCCCCTCACTCACTCCCTCTCCCTCCATCCTCTTCTCTCCCTCTCTCTCCCTCTCTCCCTCTCTCCCTCTCTCCCTCTCTCTCTCTCTCTCTCTCTCTCTCTCTCTCTCTCTCTCTCTCTCTCTCTCTCTCTCTCTCTCTCTCTCTCTCTCTCTGAGTGTGTTTGTGAGAGAGATTGAGAGAGGGGGGAGAGAGACTTATATTATCTCTCTAGCCCGTGTCAATCCAGTTTGCCTTAAAGAAACAATGTGATAAAATATTCACTGCGGGATGTGTCAAGGCAGGTAACAGATAAATGCAATTAGGCATTGCTAAGCAGAAATTTGCAAGGTTCCCCAAAGGGAAACAAAGGAACCACACTGTGTGGATTCATCATTTTAATAAGAGTTGATCCCCTCTCGCAGATAGATTTAACTCTAAACATCTTAAATATCACCCTTGCCATCTCTACTGTGGTACAAAAATATAGGAAATGAGGCAAAGATCTTAAGGCACCTTTTGTATCTGCCATATGAAATAACAGATCATATCAGGAGGAACTGGGCATGCCTGGATGGGAGACGCCAAGTAGACAGTCACAAAATAGAGCTTGACTGGTGTTAGCAATGATTGTGATGGTTTTTATATAAAACCATTGCATTTAATGTACTGTTTTAAATAATATTATTTTGCATATCTTTGCTTTAACTATACACTACTTAGAAACATTCAGGCCATGTCAATATCTTAATTGTTAATATGCAAATAATCCACAAGTCACAATCATTCATTCAATAGCCATTTGAAATTATGATGGTGCTGAATGAAGGGATTTATGACCTACACCCAAAATTGCAGAGTCTGAGTGATCACAAGATGAAGATTCAGGTGCTTTGCAATCCAACCACACTTATGATCACAGAGACGCTGCAACTTTCCTCACCCACTTATCTCTCTCTTCATATCAGCCACACACTCAGAACATGCCAAATTGCTGTGGCTTGGGAAGCCTCAGCAGGCGCCCCAGTCTGCCAAGTTGCACAATTTGGGGAAGGAGGTTTCCAAAAGCTTGGAGAAAGGCATGAGACAGTCACAGTTATAAGGCTGCAGTTTGCATGAGTTGGGTGTTGTCTGTTGGCATCTGGAGAAAAATGGCAAAGGTAGGTTGAGTGCTTTGCCAAGCCTCTTAGTGTTTTCCTCATCCCCTTGAGGCACCTTATGCTCCTTACTTGGGACTCTGCTTAAGAACTTGTGAGATCGTTTAACAACTGCAATTGGGAGAGCCGGGGTCACCTGATGTCTTGCCTAATGACATCTTCACTCAACAGTCAAGATTCCAGGTCCAATTGTGATCATAAGTCAAAGACTATCTGTAGAGCACAATAATGAAGAATGCTCCTTTTTCAGGCAAGCCATATCCTTTTTCAGGATATTCCATTTTGTGTCTCCTTCTACACATTTTTCCTATATCTCTATAAATTCTGCTCCTCTGGGAATGTTGATGATTCTACCCATTGACCCATTGGAAAGAGATATGTTGGTGACATACTTGGTGGATTCGAATACTGAAAAAAAGCAGATATATACATATTTTCAGAATTATTTAAGTTTTTTTCCCTTTAGTTGTATATTTTGTATAAATTTGAATGTGTAAACTAGCACAATTAACTTCTCAAACACCACAGTATTTTTTTTTAAATCTCCTTCTCTCCCAACCATTCTTGAACATGAGTGTGTCACACTGCTAATAATTTTTTTAAAGGCCACGGTTGAAATACTAATCTAATTCTCCCTTTTTAACTGGCTTTTCAGTAAAAATTTCCTTTAATTTTTCAAACTCTAGGCTTTCCTAACTATAACCTTTCACATTTAATTAATGGGTACTTGTAAATATAATCCTTTTTATACAAATTTGTCCTCTGTAAACATTCAAGTCATACAGTCATAGTTTTTATATTTTTAAAATTGGAGTTGTTCACTTTGCTTCATAATAATTCTTTAAAGCGAAAATTGTAGAAATTGATTGGGCAAGGATATATTCTGCTGCAAACACTGCAAACACATTCTCGAAATCATCTTCTAACAATGGTGTTCTTCTTTCTATGCTATTGATTGCTATTCTTCATTGACATATTTCTCAACTTTTCCCTGCTTAATTATGCACATACCCTTAAACACTTGAGAAAAATCTCTTTTAGAAGAAGCCATAGGCTTCTCAAATTGAGCATTTATGGCTACCACTGGCCAATCAGGTGCAATTGAGAAGCCCCAAAAATCAATAGTGGGATTCAAAAAAATTTATTACAAGTTCTGTGGGTGTGGCTTGGTGGCCATGTCAGGGAAAGGTTACTGCAAAATCCCCATTCCCTCCTGATCAGCTGGGACTCGGGAGGCAGAGAATAGAATTTACTGATTATCCAAACTACTCAAAATTTCTGCTACCAGTTCTCTAGAACTGGTCAGAACCTGTTGATTACCACATCTGCCAAGAATGGATTAGAGCAGTGTTTCCCAACCCAGGAAACTTTAACATAAGTGGACTTTAACTCCCAGAATTCCTTAGTCATTGTGGTGGTTGCTAAGAATTCCATGCTTCTCACAGTTGCCAAGGTTGGGCAATGCTGAATTAGAATACCATTTCTCATTGTCAGACTCAAGCTGTTGGCATTCAGAATATCCTGCCAATAATACAGAAATGGGCATATAGCCCTTGGTAATGATACTCCCAAATATACATAAATTAGTTTTTTTCTGCTGGACAAATTGATCAGACCAAAGTTACCGCAAGTAATTTCAGTGAATGCCTTCTTGGCAGTGGAGGCTCAGAGTTAATGTAAATTAATCTTAGGGGAGGGGGAGCATATTTTAAGTGTCAGAGGCCAAGTTTCTGACATTTTTGGGTTCTGCAGAATGCCATCTAACCATAATGTAAGAGGTGGGATTGAAATTCAGCCCTTCAATTTTTTTGTAACTTTATGGTCAGGAATAAGAGCATGAAGCCAATGGCAAGTAGATTGATTGTATCCCAACAATAAACTGCTCACATGCAAAAAAAAATCTGAAATCTATTTTTTTATTCAATTTTTGACCCACTACAGCTCCACTATTGAAGAATGTTATCAAACTTGGCAAGAAAAGCAGCAATGAAATGCCATTTTTATTTCTGGTGGTATTGAGTAGAGATGGGATTGGGAGGCATCCCAATCCAATTCCCATCAGTAAATTTGAAGAACAAAAAGCAGAGTGAAGTATGGCACTGTCAATCTCTACTGATTTTGCTGCCAAATTCCAGCAGTGCAGTCTCAGGTCATTGTAGGCTTGCAAATTAAGTTGATTGTCTTCTCCTTCTTCACCAGATTTAGTTGACCCCAGTATATGGAGGGGAAACAATCTGTTTATCAGAATGAAATGATGGAGACTCATATAAGCAGAGAAAATTTCCAAGTGATTCAGCACTTTGGAATGCTATATAGCAGTGTTTCTCAACCTTGGCCACTTGAAGATGTCTGGACTTCAACTCCCAGAATTCCCCAGCCAGCATTCGCTGGCTGGGGAATTCTGGGAGTTGAAGTCCAGACATCTTCAAGTGACCAAGGTTGAGAAACACTGCTATATTGGAAGGCAGGTAATGTGTCTGCAAAAAATAAATAAATGCAAGCATTATTTCCATCTCTTCATAAAAAAAAGCAGGATGGTAAGAGGAGGAAGGAGAGTAGCAGTCAAATGACTCACAGTTCTACCTAGTCATCCTAGGGAAGAGTTCATTTAACATCTAAATAAAATTAAATAAATAAAACAAAATTATTTTATATTCTGCATTTCCTTCAAGGCAATATATGGTGCTCCTTCCGCTTCCCCCCCCTCAACAATAATAGTACTGTGAAGTAAGGTTAAGAGAGAATGATTGGTCCAATCATCCAATGAGCTTCCATGACTAAAGATGGACTCCAACCTGGGTATCCATGACAATAATCCAACACACAACTGCCCTACAGCAAAAAATATTCAAAATGTTAAGAAAAGCAGCGATTTTATGGTATTTGTATTTTTATTTGGATTATGGGTGGGGAAGGGGCTGGGAGTCAGACCCCTTCATTTCCCACTATTATTCTATGCTTCCATGTTGGAAGCACTGAAGCACTTCTGTGATGAAAGAATCAACTGGTGAGACCACTGTTTCAACTGGAAGACATCCAGTTGAGGGCTCTTTTACTATCCCATTAAGTTGTCCACCAAATTGGTACCCATTCATCTACTTGCAGTCGTCTGCTTTTTTGGTCTTCTAACACCTTAGGATATGCTTCCCACTGGACTTTGACAAACATCAGTTTGCCTACAGGAGGAATAGGTTGACAGACGATGCCATAGCTACTGCTTTACACTCTGTAGTGAGTCACCTGGAGAAACTTAGGAACTATATCAGGATGCTTTTCATAGACTATAGCTTGGCCTTCAATACCATTCTGCCAAGCATCCTTATTGAAAAGCTGACTGACTTGGATTTTCCCTCTTCCATCTGCGACTGGATCAAAGACTTTCTGAGGGATCGGCCACAAACAGTGAAGGTTGGGTCTGTCATATCCACCTCCCTGCAGTTTAGCACCAGCTCCCCACAAGGCTGTGTGCTCAGTCCCTACCTGTATACACTGTACACACATGAACGTGTATCATCTGACTCATCCACTGTGATCATTAAATTTGTAAATGACACCACTGGGTCTTATTACAGGTGGAGATGAAACAGCGTACAGGGTGGAGATTCAAAAACTATCCAAATGGTGCTTTAAAAAACAACCTGCACCTGAACATCAGCAAGACCAAGGAGATGGTGTTGGACTTCTGGAGGAAGAGAGAGGAACCTTCCCCACTTTACACCAAGGGGAGCTGCATAGAGAGTGTCTCCTCCTTTAAATTCCTGGGAGTTCATCTCAGTGAAGACCTCACCTGGAAAAGATGACCAGGAAGGCCCAACAGAGACTCAATTTCCTTAGGGTCTTGTGTAAAAACATGGCGGAAGAACAACTGATGACCTCCTTTTACTGGTCCACAATAGAAAGCGTCCTCACTTATTGCATCATGGTATGGCATGCTGGTTTGACAGCCGCGAATAGGAAAATATTACAGAAGGTGGTGAACACAGCACAAAACATTGTGGGCTGTCCCCTGATACCACTAGATGAGATTGCATGGGTTCACTGTCTTAGAAGAGTAAGGAAAATCCTCAGGACGACTCACACCCTGGACGGGAAGGAGATATAGAAGCATGGCTAGCCACACAAACAGGCTGAAGAACATTTTTTTATCCGTGGGCTGTCAGACTCGTGAATGCAAAATAACATCATAACTAAGTAGTACAATGGACTTGCAGGGCTGGCACAACATCTAACTTGTTCACATTGGTATAATAGGACTGAGTGTTTGTTAATATGCTTTATTGGGTTTGGGATTTTTCTTCTTTTTGTCTTCATTGTGGGTTGTATTGTGTTGGGGGGGGTGCACTGAGGGAGCTCAACCAATCTCATTGTACATATGTTGTGCACTAGCAATAAAGAATTATCATTGTTATGTACTCGAACTATTGGATCAGCAGGAGCTGGAGTGTGTGTTATGAGAGCTCATCCCGTCCCGCGGCAACAACTAGGTTTTGAAAATGAGTCTGCTGATCATCAGCCCATCATCTAAACCTTGTGAGCCACTGCGCTCCTTCGTTTCCCACCATTAATTTTGAAGAACAAAAAATAAATAAAAAAATAGACCAAAACATTGTACTGCCCAGAGAGTATAATGACGTTCCAAATATTTTAAGTTAAAAAGGACTCCAAACAGATTGTTTTGATTGGGAATTAGATTCTAAAAATCTCCCAGTTAATTCCATTGCCATTTGAAATGAATAATTTGTTACAATAGTTATCTAGTATCTGTCTATTTGTTTGTTTATACTTATTAAATTTATGTGCCACTCATCTCACCATCATGTAATTCTGGGCAGCTTAGAATATAAAGAAACATCAGATCAAATTAACAACCAGGCTTTTTACCACAAACTGAATTGGGAGACAAATTACAACAGAATTGTTATGTATTTAGTAACTTTCCTATTTGTAATAATCAAAAGGTTCCTTTTAAAACACTATGGTTTTAAGTCCCTGAGCAACACTCACATTTGGTCATTCCAATAATACAGGCACAGTACAACTAATCTGAGCACTGCATAAATTACCTAAGATAACATACATTAATAAGATAGTTGGAAAATGAAATATAATGAAACTTTGATCTCTGGTTTTCTAATATAAAAGCTATAATGCTGCAACATAAATAGGAAGAACATGAATACAATGTGCTGTGTGTGCATTATGGATCCTCCCAGATATAAAAGCAGATATAATGAATATCTGTTATACTGCAATATAGATTTTTCCCACAGCAAACATTATAAATAAACTCAATATATAACTTCCAGTCTCCCAGGTACCTAACCATCTTCTAAGATTATATATGACTGATCCCATATTCTCCTGAATAATGCTAGATTAAAGAAGCAGTGATAAAGATTGATAATCCATCTTGCACCATCATTTTAATAAAAGAGGCAGAGGGAAAAATCTGAAATGGATTATTAAAAATATTGCTGTCCAGAAAGAGAGTGAATTTATATTTTCATTACAATGATTGCCATTCTGTCTGTTCATCTGCCTGAAAAGCTGGGTGTGAACATCCAAATACAAGAACTTGATCATTTCCTGTGTCATTTCTGGATTGCATACTGTATTTAATACTAAATACTTTTTCTGTTACAAATGCAGCTGTACGAAACTTCAGTGCTATTCTTTTCCTTAAACTGGAATGTGAATGTATGTTTTTAAAGTGGAATATGAATTACTGTTTTAACAGTAATTTGTATTAAAGGTTACAATTACTGCAACAGCTGCAAAAAAGAAAAAAGAGAAAAAGAAAACCTTGAACAAATAAACCTATTTAATATTCCTTCCTTTTACTTCTAACAATTTTGATCTTTAATCCCTTCAAATAGTGTCATAGAACTTGATTTCTTTTCACTTTCCTTTCTACATTTTCACAAGGTTCTTCAAATCTGTAACAAGCCTCTTTTGTCAATACAGTGTAGAAAAATTGTCCAGGTCACTGACTTGATTTGTTACCTCTATATCTCTTTTAATTATAAAGATATCAGTTGGTTTCTTTGCATGTCTTTTTCCACTAAACTCTCCCAGGGTTAGGTAATTCCCTCAGAAGGAGAAAAGGGAAGTGAACACTTCACTTTTATAGACATGTAGAAAGATTTGGTGGACTTTAGGGAAGATATGGCAAACTGACGATGGCTCTACTAAAAGCAGAGCCAGCAACTATAGCAGCTGGTGAATTGACCAGCTCTTTGTAATAACTCTCTGGATAAGGAGAAGGCTTGAGATTGCCCATAAGTGCTCTAGATTGCCCATAAGTGCTCTAGGTGCATGTCATGAGGAATTCATAAGAGAGCAGTCTTTGAGGATTTAGAGCATTTGAAAAGGAGGGCATAGCCATCAGGCTTTTTATGGAAAATTGATTATGTACTCTGTGTGTACACACACACACACACACACACACACACACACTAAATGCAACATCAGGAAGTGACATAATATATTAATTAACCTTTTGAATTAAAAAAAAAAACCTTGGAGAAATGGAAGAATCTAGGATTACAGAGAGACTTGGATTTGCAACAGTGCAGAGGATAGTTTAAGGGAATTATTTTGTTGCCATCACCTACTTCAATCAACATAAAGGTAGAGACTCTCCATCTAAATATCACCAGTTGTACAACTTCAGAGACAAGTCAGATGTATTGTAAAAAAAAAAATACAGTCCAAAAAACCCCAGGTTATTTCATGTGCTGCCTGTAAAGCAAACAATGAATTATTTGTATCAAACATGTGAATTAAACATATATGTCACATTTGACATGGAGGACATGCAATCAGACATGAAAATGTACACAAAATATTTCTTTTGTTTATTCATTTAAAACATATAGCTGTCCATCTTATGTTCAATTCTGAGCAGCTCTCAACTTTTCAATTTTTCATTCATGAATATTCAATGTTCATGAATATTAATGGCCATTAAGCAACTTGAGGAGCTACGAGAATAGGTAAGATACATTGTGAACACCAAGCAGCAAAAATGCATATTCCTGAAATTTCAAACAAGTGGTTATCACGGTAGCCAAAAGAAAGTTGAAAAATAAATTCTTAGGTAACAAAAAAGAAATACAATGACAGAATGCCGACTTCCAGCCTCTAACAAGAAAGGATAAGAAAAAAATATCTCAAGTCAAGAAAATCAACACATAAAGGAAAATAGCACGAAAGAAAGATTAAGAAGAACAAAAAAAAAGTCATTGGGAAATTTACAGCTAAAGTAGGAGTACTCAAGAATAATCATACAAGAGATCTAATAGAGGCAAATGAAAATGGCAAAAAAACCCTGCTGAAATCCTGTATAAACAGAATTATAGCATTACAGAAACATTTGCATAGAGCGAATACATTCATGAATCTTTTCCAGCAGAAATTGAGGCACAGCAGGCTACAGACCATCTGACAAATAAGAAGGCACCAGGTGCAGATGAAATGCAGGCTAAATTGTTTGAAGCTGCAGGAGAAGAGGTACTTAAAGTGCTAACTTCTCTACTTAACAAATATCAAACAAGACTGTGTGGCTCACAGATTGGGGAAAAAATAGGCATATATACCTATAGCAGAGAAGGAGATGGAAGAGAATGTGCAAATTACCAAACTATTGTACTGATTCTTTAGGAAGGCAATGTTTTATTTAAGGTCTTCTTGGGAAGGATAATCATGGATGGAAAAAGAAATGCAGAGGGAATTGGCAGCTTTCAGAAAAGGTAAAGGAACAGGAAGTGAGATAGCTAATCCCTGAATATTCCTCTGAGGAACTTTACACTGATCATGAAGTGGTTATAAGAACCTAGTGTGGAGAATTTGAAAGATTTCGGATACAAGAACGAGTCAAAGATGCATTTTGTCACCAAATCAGCGCAAATTACATTCTGAATATCATGGCTGCCTGCAGGGAGAAGCAACAGGGGCCTGATGAAGACAAGTGATGACTTCCTCACACAGATGCCAAAACGTGTCTTCTTACAGCGGGATGCAAATACATAATGACAATATTTGATGACACCATTTTGGCATCGTTGAAGTTTGCTTCATGCATGATTACCAAATATATTGTAAGAATAGCTGGACTGGAAGAGATGGCAGCTGGAATTAAAATAAGAGCCCAGACAGTGACAATGTGAGATATGCAGACAACAGCACATTATTAGCCAAAAGTAAATATGACGGGTCATTATCAGAATAAACATGGAAAGTGATAAATCTAGTATAATGTTAAATATAAAGAAAGCAAAGGGTATTGCCAACCAGCATGTTTAGTGGATTGATGATGGTGACAATATTAGGTAGGTAGATCATTTTGTTTTGCTTGGCTCAAAGTGAAAATGGTCTGTCTTCTAGAGTAGTAAACAAGATATTAACCCCGAGGAAGAAGGAAATGACAGTTTCATGGTATTTAAGGATATTCCTAGGATATTATAGGACAATAATAGAAGAACCACTAGGCCTTGTTAACAAATATTCCCTGGATGTGTTCCTGAATCAAAGTGTAAAAAATACTCTTGTTGGCTAATATAATCATTAATTCATGGTCAAGGTTTAATTGGTGAACATACTTTATGACATGCGCCACTCACAAGCACAAGGATTTCCATAATTGTAAAGGGACATTTTCTGGACATTCTCTCTTCTAGAAGACAAAATATTATAGGATTATGTATAACTTCAGTGATGAATATAATTTTGGAACCTTGGAAATTAACATTTATTTGTGGTGAAATTTTAATCCTTCCTCAAGGCTGTTTTAGGAGAATGGTATTGATACAGCAGCTGCAGAACTGATTCCTCTAATGTCCCGCCTGTGGAACTGCTCATTTTCAAATTTCTACTTGTTACTGCAAAAATCATTTGGCCATCAGGGTACAACAGGAGCCTTCCCACAATTGGTCTCTCAAATCAACAGTGTTTCCATCCAACATTAGAGGTAGGTGTTAGATCAGTCATTTCTAACTCACTCTAGCCAATAGCACTCTTTGGATACAATTGTGGTCTTAGAGACCTAGAAAACCTCTCCTGTATCAATATTCCATATTCCAGCTTTCCCCAACCTGGGCATGCTCCAGATCTACGATATAGAGCACAGGTCCCAGAATTTTCCAGCCAAGATGGCTATTGCTCAGAATGCTGGGTGTTAAAGTCCATAGTATGGAAGACACCCTGTTTGGGGAATACTGCTGTATATTATTATACATAAAAACCTGTAGTATATTTCCTTTGAGATATGCTCATTGACAATATTGCTTAGAGTGTAAGAAAGCCAAAAAAAAAGCCAAACTAAGCCTATGAAATAACAAATGATCCATCAGTGATACATTCCCCTTTTATGTGCTTGTATTTCCAATAGACAGATAGCTTGCAAGAGGCAGCTAATTTAAGCATTCAAGTTTCTCACCATGAATACAGCAGAAAGTTGCATTTAGAATAACCAAATTAGTCATTCCCCTCTTTTTTTCACACAGCTCTCCACAGACTGAGAGGTATGGGAGCCATCTGAAAGCATGAATATTGGCAGGTGAGGGTTAAAAAAAACCATGTGACATGCATGCTGCTACGGTGACAAGGTGCCAGTTTCCTAAGCATTACAACACAAGCCATTTTCATGGCTATGTTGTTATCTCCACTATTGCCATGAGCACTGTGCAAAGAAATATTAATCCAGGCATGAAAATGAAAGGTGGGGAGAGCAACAGACATCAGCTGCCGAGCTGCTTTGATTTTACCTCTCTGAGAACATTCAACTTCAGATTTTTTTTTTCCTATTGGAAACAAAGTTCACGGAAGTTCAGAATCATCGCTGCTCTCTAAGGTGGAAGGACATTCTCAACTGGCAGTTGATTTATGCCAGGCCATCAGACTAGGGACAGATGTGCACCAACTTGTATCACACACTGTACACCAATATCCTTAAAGTGTAGAACAAGGGGAGACATATGGCTAACTTCACCACCATTGACAATAACCTTAACCCTGGCCTTTGTTTATGAAGCACTTGAACAGCTCGATTCAGTATAGTGAGAAAGACAGGGAACCTTCAGATGAAGGGCTATTTGCCGCCTATGAAGTTGATTCATTCATCTCCTTTCTCTTTTCCCCTGGCAATTCAAACATTATGAAAAGCCACGGAGCAGCTGTCATGGAAACCCTCTCACTATGCTTGTGACCACTGTCCCTCCCCAGTTGTCTCTATATGGAAGAAATGTGGAAGATCTTCTTTTTGGACCCTCTTTTAGAATAGAATAACAGAGTTGGAAGGGACCTTGGAGGTCTTCTAGTCCAACCCCCTGCCTAGACAGGAAACCCTATACCCGTAACGGCGAACCTATGGCACATGTGCCACAGGTGGCACGTGAAGCCATTTCTTAGTGTCAGCTGACTTCGGTCTTCCCTGAAGCTTCTGGAGGGTGAAAAAAAAACCAACGTGCAAACCGGACATTCAGAAACAGACTTCTGGTTTGCCCGTAGGGCCGTTTTTCACACTCCAGAGCTTTCAGGGAAAACTCCTGAAGCCTCCAGGGGGCTGTTTTTGCCCTCCCCAGGCAAAGCAAGGCTCCCCTGAAGGCTTCAGAGGGAGAAAAAAATGATTTCCGGTTTGCCCATAAGACCATTTTTCACACTCCGGAGGCTTCAAGGAAGCCTCCCGAAGCGTCTGGAGAGCATGGGAGGCTGTTTTTGCCCTACCCAGGTTCCTAGAAAGGCTCTGGAGCCTGGGGAGGGCAGAGAATGAGTCTAACACATGCCAAAAGCAGGGGGAGGATGGGGGTCATGCACACATGCACTCAGGGGGTCACATGCATAGCATTATGGGCACGCCTGTGCATGACCCCCCTGCGCTCCCCCAGCTTTTGGCACATGATGGGAAAAAGGTTAGCCATCACTGCCCTATACCATTCCAGACAAATGGTTAGCCAACATCTTCTTAAAAACTTCCAGTGTTGGGGCATTCACAACTTCTGGAGGCAAGCTGTTCCACTGGTTAATTCTTCTGTCAGGAAATTTCTCCTCAGTTCTAAATTGCTTCTCTCCTTGATCAGTTTCCACCCATTGCTTCTTATTCTACCCTCAGGTGCCTCGGAGAATAGTTTGACTCCCTCTTCTTTGTGGCAGCCCCTAAGATATTGGAAGACTGCTATCATGTCTCCCCTAGTCCTTCTTTTAATTAAACTAGACATTTGCTTTTCCCAAAACATGTATTGGTTCAGCCTGGCCTTCTCTCTATTTTAGCAGCTGCCTTAATCATTGCTTATTCATTTGAAATGGTTGGTTTAATCATTCTTTAAACATTTGCAATTGCTTTTACAATACATTTTTATTATGTTTATTTATCATAACTGTAAAGGGCTGTGATTTTTAAAAATTAAAAAAACAGAATGGTATCAAGAAACTTACAAAGAAAATAAGAAAGCTAGCATACCTCAAACTTGCCCACTCTTAACTTTCACATTCTTAGCAGGTGAAGAGGGAAGATTAGATGTCTTTTATCATGATGGATCTGGAGGGGGAAAAACAACCCTCATAATTGCCCCAATGTACTGGTTTTTCCAGTGTACTGGTTTTTCTCTTGCATGATTGTCCTCAGAAGGATAGAGCCAGGAAGGGATGGATAAATTTCAATGGAGAGAGATGATCCCAAGCAGATAGTTACATGATGACACTCAATATATGCGGCACATTTTCCACCTTCTAAACATAAGTAGGACCCTACAGCCCTACAGAGTGGAATTAGGGAATGCCATTAGCATTCTCCTTTAAAGATGATGAGCTGAAATTAACAAGAGATAGCATAGCCCAAGTACATACAAATATATTGGCAGAAGTGAAATATAAATCTGTGTCACTCATTACATCCTTGTCATCCATTACATCATTCACTTAGAACTTTGAATTCATGGAAATTATTCCATAGTTTTTTCTGTAAATTGCAGGGGTATATACTGTACATCCATGTGCATGTAAGGATGAAAGCAAGTATATATACTCTACGTTTATGTATGTGTGAGTAAGCAATTCTCTATATGAGATCATTATCTCTGCATATTAATATTTAATGTTTAAACAGACAATTAAGGAACATTCTCAAGGTAGATAATATGTTTGGTATACAACTGTCATACTGCAAAATAAGTTGCATCTCTAATGTCCTGAATATTGAATATTTGATTAGAAAAGAGGAAGAATCAGTAGACTGGTTTCTGGGTTAAAGAGCTATTTGGAATGGATAAAGCAGTCTTCCATACACAAGAAGGAAAATATTTTGCAGAGCATTAAAGCTAATTGTTCCATCTTTTTTGCTGACTCATCAGTGAGGAAAGCTGGTGTGGCAGTGAAATACTTAAAAGAAAATCTGAATATTAATAAGTAAAAGAGTCTCCTTTTCTCCAGGCATTATGGAAATGCTTCTGCTTCATCTAGTACATACCTCAGAAAGTATTGCATTAAAATAAATAATATACTGGATTGCACTACAAATTTTAACTTTGGGAATGTAACAACTTCTATGAACAAATAAGCCATAAAAAGCAATATTACAATAAACCCTTAGAATTAATAGTCAGAATTGGTATTTGCATGACAGACTGAATTACATTTGTCCCACAAGCAGCTTATAGAATTTTGTAGAATCATCTAGTCATCATTGTTTCAGAAAAACAACAATTACCATATTTTTCTCTCCATAAGACTTACCTGGCCATAAGATGCACCTAGATTTAGAGGATGAAAACAAGAATCAGAAAAAATTGGCAGAGCCTAAGAGGACCACAGATAGATGTCCTCTCATGTGCCAGGTCTGTCTATTGACTCCTCCACTGCATAAAAGAGACAGAAGAGGCAGGCAATGACAAAGACAGAAGAGGTGGGGTTCAACACTGTAAAAGGACCCCACTGCCATGGCCCTGCTGCTATTCACCAAAGGACCAGCACCGTTCACATTTTTTTGGAGGGGAATTCGTCTTAAGGACCAAATATATAGTATATCACTTCAGAATTGGTTGGCTGATGATATGAAAATCCTGCAATGGGAAAATGGGGATGAAAGTCAAATTGAGACTATCAGATCTGAGCTGTCAAAATCTAATCAACTACTGATTATCTGGATTTTTAAGCCCTAAATTAGCAAACATCTGTGATGCCAACTTAACCTCATGATACATAACTTACTATATCATGCAAACTTGGGATGGTGGTCATCTGGAGTTTTGAAAATTATCATTTGGAACTTACAACTCTCAATGAGCATGGCATAGTAAGCCTATGAATTTTGTTCAAGACTCTGTTTGAGAGAGTAAATCTCATTGACTGAACATTTTGAGGATCCAATCTGGGGTAGTCACCGAGACCAGAGGTCTTCTGAGCTTTCGGACATATGCTAGAGCCCATCCTCAGGGAACCTCTCCTTACCAGAATGTATGGTTCTGGTAGAGAGAAATTCCCTG